>NC_083620.1:1312500-1425000 GCF_963584025.1 Labrus mixtus | reverse complement strand
ATGAGGGTTGGTGCATTATTTGCAAATATACCTGCTGCCAGTAGCACAGGGTCGCTTCATGGCGCCTGAATGAGAGATGCACTCGTTCAATATTCTTTGCACTAACTGGCCACTGAGTGGTCACCTATTTCAGGGCAACACCCCAAATGCCTATTTCAAAATAAAACCTGGGGCTTAGGCTGTTACTAAGCTGTGGCTGAATAATATATGTTGCCCATGAGTTAAAGGCAAAGACTATCAAGACATTTTGCATTTATTATTAGAGCAGAAAGAAAACGAGTCTATCAAGTCCATTGAAATACATTTCTTAAAAAAAGAAAAGAAAGAAATGCAATGCAGTGACAAAAAGATAATGAAAATGATCATTCCTTTTCTCTTTTGTCAGAGTCATCACAATTTTAAGATCCTTAAGTTGAACTACTCAGTCGTGGATTTTGTCCTTGTTTTTTCTATAATGCTTAAAGCCAAAAAATCTGTTTCAGGAAATCCACCTTTGCTGGTTCTTTGTGCTACATATCTGAATGCAATGAAGTACTGTTGCTGTAATTGTTTGCTATCAATAGTAGTCCTGAAGTGCAAAATCATTAACTATGCGAGGTGAAGTTCATAAGAAGACTTTATTTATAGCACCAACAACATTCAATAAAATTAAGTTTCACCTTGTAACATAAAACAATTGTGTTTCCATGTTCAGAATATCAAAATGTTTGATCAATATTGGTCATCTGAAAGTTGACAGCTAAGCTTCCACTTAATTACTGGTCAACAAATTGACTTTGAAAGACCTCCCGGAGGTTTAAGCGAGGATGCACGATTTGTTTAGAAGCTAAAAGGCGCCATCTAGTGTTCAAATTGAGATTGTTGTTAAGAAGCATTGAATGAGCATTTTTATCGACTTGATAACTTTTGAATTAAAACAAACAGGCAAACGTTTACACTGTTCATAATATAAAATGGCATGTATTTAAAAGTATATTGTCTGAGAGCACATGCAAAAAAAATTCTAAATAAATAATTTTAATCATTTCTTGATGGAATGTACCTGTGAAAAGAGTGTTCTGGAATAAAACCAAAATATGAATTAACCTTCCCTTTGTATTATGTGAAAACATCCTCCAGCACCTCAAGATATTAACACTGACAATGTGGTCAGCTAAATTCATGGTGTGGAAAACAACAGTCAGTCTGAATCATGTAAATGGGGTTATTTTAAATGCTGTCATTTTTATTTTGTGTTTACACTGCATTCCAAAGTATGAATTGTATGTAAATATGACACGATTAAGTTATTAAATCATTCATTTGTACTACATTCATTGTTAAACTTGAGAGACTTGGAAGTGTGTCAACAGCGCTTTTACTCTTTGCAGCCACAGGGTGGTGCTATAGCTCTTACTCAGAAGAACCCAATCACTTTCATTTCTGACAAAGGGATTAGACACAACACAGATGTTCCGTTCATTCTTCTTTTACATGTGACCAAACATTGTAAAGGTCATGCTTAGAGTGTCTGAAAGGAACTTAAAACTCACAGTCACCCTACTGTTGTTGTGCAGCTTCACATTTATATGTGAGGAGCTGGAATTGCAGGAGATTGAGTTTCCCACTAACCATGTGAACCGTGCACTCCAGATTAAACACGGCAAGGACGAGTATTTCTGGGATCTTTGATTGATTCCCACCAATATTCAAGGTGAGTGTGAAGGAGATAAACCTCATCATACTCTGGATACTCTGGCACGTTAGTGACACAAGGAAAGGGTGCTTGATGTTAAAGTCTTTATATTTGATTTTTCACACTTAAATATAATATAAATCAAGTATCTCCTCTGAAAATAACTCTGTGAGTCATGACTGTCTACAATGGGTGTAACACCCGAGTCCCACTGTCTGTGATGTTTTCAGAGTTTTCAGAGTCCTATCTTCACTTTGTTTACATCGTCGGGACGGCCGGCTGACTCCTCCCCTCATGTATAAAAGTTGTTTAATTGAGGGACTAGAGAAAAGAAGAATAACATACTGTACTCACTGCTTAACTGTGTTTCTAGATCACGCTCATTTCAGGTAAATTTACATGCAGTGTGAAGATACGAGCATAATAAAGATCGCTAGCATTAGCATGCTAACACAACAATGCAGCGTGAGTTGTTTTGGTTTCATGCTGGTGCTCAAGGGCGACATCTGCTGGATCAAAAAATCACATATAAAGCCTTTAAATCCCCACATTCCAGACCTGGAAGGACTGACTGACCTCCAGCCGACTGGAAAGATTGTTATCCTTTTCCTCTTGTCAGCTCACATACTTCTGTTCACCAGAGGACTCGAGTGAGAAGAGAAATCAGTTTCTTTCTTTTATTGAAAAGTCAACACATTATTACATAACCGCACATTTTCAACAGCTTCTTTGTGGAAAATACAGCAACAACATGACACAGTATGGTTGGCAACACCAATAAATGAGGCCCCAGATATGAATTTGCCACCTTTCCTCTGCAGGTTCAGCTCATGCATTTCAGTCTGCATTTCAGTGCAGACTGGAGGCAAAATAAACATCCGAGGCCATGAAGAAAAGAGTGAGGGAGTGAGAATGAATCTTGTGCAAATATCTCTTTTCTTTAAACATTAAAGATATTGCAAGAAAACACAAGTGGATCATAGCCAAACCAATACTGGAAAAAAATCAGGGTGTAAAGAAGAAGGAGATCACACTTAATAAAAGCATGTTGTCTGCTGTGCCACCTGCTGTTTAATATAGGGCGATCTCAAATCAGGCACATATTTGTTATTGTTCCCATGAATTATTCATTGGGGGGTTTTAAGGCTGAGCCCCCACATGATACAGGGTTGATCTCTGGGAAGGTTAAGAGTTATAAACAGTTAACTTGTGATTTTATGGAATGTGGTCAAGAGGTAACAGTCAGACCCAAAAACATACACACATAAGAAAATGTTCCTGCCATAGTTTCAAAAATAAAAAAAGCTAGCCACCATGGTTAACCACATGAACATTATAGCTCATCACGCATCTTGTCTCCTTTAGGTTTAACCACTCTGCCAATGTACATGATGGACTTGATCTTGTTGTCCCTGACCAGGAAAATGAAGGGATGATCCACATAGAACAGTTTGGGGTCCCTCAGCTTGTCTGAGCCGAAGATGCTGGTATCGTATGGGTTTCCTTCCACGTCCAGCTCAAAGGCTGACGCGTGGAAGACATTAGAGAGGTAGAGATCTTTCTTTCCAGAGATGTTGGACAGGTCAGCTTTGGCTTTGTCGACGGCTTCAGTCAGGCCAAGCTCAGCTAGATGTTTCTAGAAGAGACGGACAATTCCTCAGGTTAAAAAGGCTGATTCTTGATTTTTTTTTTAGATGTTTCTACTTTTATTCTACAACAACTGATCTATAAAACTGCTGACGTTCACCTGCAAGTTGTGGCTGACTTCAACTGAGATTTTAGGGAGGGAAATGGCCACAGCCCTGTTCTGCGTCTTGCTGAGCCAGGTGTCCACCTGCGTCCTGGTCAGGAGTTTCTCCAGGCGCTGCAGGGGCTCCAGGTGGTAGGGCATGATGAGGATCATAGAGGCCCGCTTCTGGCCCAGAGGCATGTTCAGCACAAATATTTTGTTCTCTGTGTCCTCATAGAAGTCATACAGACCTGATGACAGAAAACCCAAATCAGATATCTTATCTTGTTTATTATCAGCAGATTCAATCTGTGTTAAATACATAATCGCTTAATTAAGGAGCGGAGTTGATGGAGAAACTCACCTGTGCGATGCATCATGGGAATTCCGACAGTGAATGAGCGGGTAACCAGGAATCCACGGTTGTCCACCATCTTATCATGAAACTTCTCATCCCAGTGAGCTGTGGGACAAAATATAGAGGAGTCAGTGAGTATCTCTAAATGACTCATGTAGGATTAAAAAATGTAACACTTTTTTACTTCTTTTTCACTTACGCTTGAAGAACATAGCGTTTACAATCATGGCTCCATCTGGGCTCTGAACATCCTTGGTGATCTCAGGTAGCTTGCCACCTGTCGACTTAGCCGCCCACTCGTTGATGGAGTTCACTGCACTCCTCTTGTCCCTGAAGTTGATTTTTGAATGGTCATAGTTGTAGTGCTTCTTGCTGTCTTTTACAAAATCATCAGCGAAGGAGACGGAGCTGGGGCCGTAGAGGCGGTTGTTGATCTTCCAGGTTGTGTTGTGGGTCTTTGCGTCACTCACCTACAGAAAGAAACAAATTCATGATGTCAAACAATGAGCAATGTCAATAAAGAAGTGACAGTTTAAGGCTAGGCCCACTGTGGTACCAAAAGAGAATAGAAAAAGAGGAACTGAGAGAAATCACAGACATATTGACAGTTAAATTCTGGGGTAAATATTCTGTTGGTAATTCTTACCTCAGAGAGCAGCTCAGACAGGCCTGCATGAAGATGCTCATCCCTGAGTTTGTCAGCACTGAGGACAGTCTTGGCCTGGGAGGCCGTGGATGCTTTGCCTCCAAGAGCCACGATTCCCAGAGAGGAGGCCACCACCACTGGAGAGATGAGGATGTTCTCTGTGTCTTTGTCCTTTGCCATGTTGTGGTAGAGGCTTAAATCCAAATCACAAGATTTAATTAATTCTGTTTCTCACAGAAAAAGTAAAACAAGCTTATAAACGGCAAAATGTTGTTAAAAACATATTTCAGACCTGAAGGCCAGATTGGCGCTGTTATCAGCCATCGTGGTCGCATGACTGCTCAACTTCTTGTCCTCTGCGGAGGCCACGAGGGCCAGCAGGCAAAGAGTGACAGTGTTTGTCATCCACATCCTGTCCGTCTCCAAAAGCAGCTGTAACAGCCTGTGAACAGTGAACAAAAGAAACAAAGTTCAGTGAGTTTGAGGTGGAAGAGGCACAAATCTTTGAGTTTGTGAGGAAAAAAATAATTGTCAGGATTTTATATTATTTTACTTCAATCATGAGAAAATGCCTGAACACAAGCTAAGATTGGGATGTGGTGTTGGGCGAGCCAGGATTGGCCCAGCCCACACAGAAGCTTCAGAAAGCCTCCAGTCTGAGGCAGACATGTTCCTCGCCACGTCAGCACCAACCCGAGGCAGAGCTGTACAGCTGGAGCTGCTTTTCACTTGGAGCAGTGTGCAAAGACGGTCACTCTCTTCTCTTATTTTCATATAATTGATGCAAACTGTTGCACACTGTCAGCTTTCTTTTACAGAACCAAAAAAACTGGTATCTCTTAACGTGTTTCTTTTTCCTCTCCATCTTTCTCATACGTCTGCATATCAATAGTTGAACATTTTGTGAAACAACAGAAAGTACTTTGCATCATTTTTCGGATACCTTGAGATGTTTTCATATCTGCGATTTTCATTCTGAAAGACAAGAGGTGTATGTAGTAATCTCTATAGAGCAGGCAGTAAAACATTATTTTGTCTCTTGTGGAGACAAAATGAACAGACTTTGACTGTAGAGAAGTGAAAATGGCAGAGTAAAAAGCCTACATAACATCATCCTGAAAGTTGTATGAAAAGTACTGCTTTGAGATGACGCTACAGGTCAGATTTTATCTGTGCAGGTCAAACAGCCAGATGAAAAGTGGAGATTCAAAACTGGTAAAATGGAAGAAGAAAATCTGCACTGTAACTTTAAATCATCAAATCAAAGCAGCACATGAATAGTGTGCATTCCCTCCTAAAAACAAAGGCAGTCATTCTCCTGATCCTTACCTTGCACAGATTCAACGGCCTTCTCCTCAGAGCTGTGTCCTGTGGATCAGATAATTTAACGGTGAGACACTCGCTTGCTCTATTTATCTGTCCTGAGACAGAACTTTCTGGAAGGGGGACTGGGATATTCAAATGAGGGGTCTCTGTTATTCCACAGGAAGTTGGGAGCTGGGACGTCCCACTTGCAGCCACAGACTGGAGTGGGAGGGGTTGGCACTGATCTGAGCTCAGCTTTGAAACTCTATCCTGGTGGCTGCAGACAGAAGAAAAGTTTTTGTCTTAGCTGCTGATGTACAAAAATATTCCCCAAACCTCAAGATCTTTGCTCTGCTCGCTGACTCAATCTCACACATCGATTTCATCACATGTTGCATCATCTGATCGACTCTGTGCATATGATTTGTATCATTTGTCCTGTTGTTTAAAATCTTAACACTACTCTTGAATGATGCAAAGCATGCAAGGTATCAGGGATTGGGCACAATGTTTGCAGATGTTTGGGATGAAACTGAGGAGTTTGACCTAGTTACACAGATGTCTGATTTTCAACCTGAAACTTTCAGAACTGTAAAATGTTCACTCTGTTGGATTATTTCTTCAAGAATGTTGCAAATTCTCCAGCCCTGCCCCCACAGTGCCACATCTGCACAGCTGATTGCAGGGTAGTTGAGCGATGGGGGAGCACCACTGTCTGTAAAATCTGCCTTGTCTTCACCAGAATCATCAACATTAGCTCTCGAATAACCAGCGACCGAGAGCATCTGACAGATAAGTTATAGCACATAGAACAGAGTATATTAGATTGGTCTGAGGACCCTCCATCAGTCCCTTAATCCCCAAATTCCTCTACTGCTGCAGGCCTTTGCAAATCGTTCTGACATGCCAACTCACTGAATGTTTGAGTGACTCGCTGGAGAAAGAATCTTAAACAAAGGTTTTCAAGGGTAAGAGGTCAAAAAAATACTAACTTCATAATCCTTCCATTATCTTTTTTTAAATATTAAATGGCTTACATTTAAAGATGAGTGAGCCCCCTTGTTTGACCCAGGCTTGCAGCCCCCCCCCTCTCCTCACTGGTTGTTTGTCATTCTGAAAAACCCCCAGGGGTCACAGTTTACACTCACATTCTTTAGTATGTGTAGACGTATAGGGGAAACTTCTGGGTCGTGCAAGTCTGGTCGAATCTCCTAACATATCATTTCTAGAACTTGAAATTCTTTCTTTGTTTACCTTAGGGCACAGAAGACTTTAAACAGCCACATAGCCGTAAAAGGTGAGAGGAAAGAAAACAGGAAGTGAAAAAATATATATTTCAGGAAGCGATTCATTTACAACTATACATAATGCAAGGAGGCCTCTTGCTAATGATGCTACAATATCATGTGTGCTTTATCAAATGTAGTGCACAATGGGACTTTCAATCAAATACAACAACACATTGTTTTTTTTATGCTTAAGGGAACTGCGAGACTTTTGAGGGGTCACCCAGGGTGGTGTTTACTCCCTATTCACAGGGTTCCAAGTAGAAGTACCTTCTTTATACTTCCAAAATGTGAAATGTGTGTTTATGTAGAACCTACAGGAAGCCCCCACAACATGAAAACATCTCAAATACAGCTGTCTTCCACTTCCACAAGAAGTGCGTTACAGCTAGAGGCACAGCTCTGAATGATGCAATATTTGAAAAGATTAAAACATGGACATAATATCTCTTCAGAGAAACTTTCTATGAACACTGAACTAATATAATGAATCATTAGGTTGAGATTAGTTCCCTCTTCAGTTATAGCTCAATGATAAAAAACAACAACTTTAAATTATGTTTTTCAAGCTTTAATTCTTCTTAAATTAGTTTATTTCCCCTGATTAATAAAGATTTAAATGCTAAATGATGTGCATGTTTGCAAGGATACAAACATTTATACAATATAACAAAACAGAATCATTGATATTTTTAAGAAGGTTATTGATGGTTAAAGTAAATGTATCATTAATATTTGTCCTATCATTGCAAGTCTTTGCTTTTTGTTCCATTATAAGATGTTGTGAAGTAAAGGCAGACAACTTAGTGGAATTCAAACAGTAGCTCATACAGTTGCTTCATGGGTAAAGTTGCTACTGTAAAGACTTACAGTATAAGGGGGTGCAGTAATTAAAGCCACTTTCCTGTCCTGCCATCTGTTCTTCTGTGCTAGTCCAAACAAATGGACAAAAGCAATTTGTCAGCTTGTTGCAACTGTTGAGAGGCTTTCTTAACACACCTCTCTCTGTTTGTCACTTCCAGATGGATTAGTGTAAGGGTTCCCTTCTGATTAACTTTCCACATGGGCTGCAACATTGTGAGTGAATGCTATAGACTCCCTAAAGTTTAAATTATCTTGCACACAAAGAAAATCACCTTCATTTTAATAGAAGTTATTTTTCAAAGTTTCCAAAAAATAAACATTTTCTTTAGAGACTCATTCTTATAGGTGGCATATATAATTTTTTCTGATGTATAAGGTTATGAAACAAACTGCTATGTCCACGACGACACTCTGAGGATCTGCTGGACCCAAACACTCAGGAGGTGGAGCGTTGCTGCCAAGAAGACCATGACGCAAGACCCACAGAGTGTTTCAGCTGTGCTATGTGATGTAACTTCCTGTAGCTTTGAGTCTGTGTTTGCAGAAAGCAGCTGGATCCTAAACATATTTTTAATCCGTCAATATGCCCTTTCCATTTAAACCACACTGACATTAGCTGTAATGACGTGGAAATAACCACTATGGGATGAAAAAGGAGAGTAGGTAGTTTTTTATGAAGTTCATGCAAAGAGAGTTGGGATTACTGGATATGTCAATAGACAGACTGATGCTTTTTCCAGAATGACTGATATGGACCATCATGAACTGTTAAGAAACTGCATTAAACATCTGCTGCTTTAAAGTGTTTTGTCTGTATTTTTAATAAACCATTCAACTCCTTAAACAGTTAATTACTGACAGTCTTCTTTGCAATTTTAAAAGATCTCGACTCCTGTCAAAAAATAGCAAATAGAAAAGAAGTTATCAAGCTAATTTAAGGAGGATGGTCATTAAAATGACAGCTGGATAATTATTACTTTTACGTAGGAGGGATGCATGATACCCAAAAGACTGGACAGACTGAACACATTTTCATAACTTTTATTGAATAGAAGAAAATGAAATATATCATATATAGACACTTTTTTTTGTACTGCTGCGGGTATATTGGATCTAATGTGATGATGTGAATGCAGCAGCACAGAGTTACTGACATAACATGCCCCCTGGTGGAAAAAGTTTATAGGCTTCCTCCAAGCAATCAAAGTTATATAAAAGTAATTATAAGTTTTAATTAAGGTTCTTTTAAAGTGTGTCTTCTTCCTTTTTACCCCAGAGATCTTTGAGTTTTTTTTTACATTTAACTGTGGGCAATTTTTTTTCTTCTTTATGTGAGTGGAAATATATTTTTAAAAATAGTTTTGTATAGGAACCACGAACCCTAGAAGTTTTAATGAATACTTCTGTCTTGGATGTCGACAAATATGAGAATAAAATGGAAATAATTTATATCTATTTTGATTTTAAGAACTCACACAAAGGTGATTTTTACTGCATCGTGCACTTAGAACCAGTAGATGGAGTAAAAAGCAACCAAATAAGTTTGTCATTGAAAGCTTGAAGAATCCACATACTTTACCCAACCTTTGTGTTATTGTTAAATAAGAGAAGTGATAAATATAGTGACTGTTTATGGAAATGTTCTGTGTTTACATTTTCAGTAATATGAAAGAACTCTGTAATCTAAATATTAAAGATTCTTTAGCTCAGAGAAAGTGGGATGGATTCCATGATCAGCATTTCTTCTTTTGATAACTTACTTAATACTGTACATTGAGTTCTCCTACAAAGAACAAATTGTATAATGTTAATTCAATAGTGTTTCAATCACTTCAGCTTGTTGAATTTCCACCCTTCTGTGAAATTCCACAACACCTTTAAAGTCATAACAACATGTTATATTGACATTCAGACATTACAGTCTTATGTCTTTGGTGGTGTTTACAGAATTTATGTTTTTCTCCCTGCACATGTTGTGATGTACCATTCAGATAGCACTAAACTGTTTCTCAGACCCTGCAGGTTTTGCACTCCCCCCACAGAGTAGAACCCTATACCAGCTGCACCCCACCCCACCCCACCCCCCTGCCTGCCAGTGGATGCTGGATGGCATTTAAAAGTAGGTGGAGTTCATAACAAGGCAACAGCTTGAGCTGCTGACTAATGTCAACCTGTGCAGAGGGGAGCCTGTGTGGGCCACATCAAACAGGGATATGCCACAGGAAGTCATTCTGAGGGGGGGGGGGGGGCTATCCCTCTTTCCCAGCTAAAGATGCTCATGGAGAGACAATAGATAGATAGATAGATAGATAGATAGATAGATACTTTATTGATCCCGAGGGAAATTCAATTTTTCAAATATGTGTGTATGTGGGTCTGTATGTGATGTGGGATATAGGTGTCCATCGACCAGATAGTCAAAGCGCTGTTCCAAGTGCATGCACTTCCATTAGAAGAAGGCGGATGTATCTGGCTACATCACTGTATTGACTGTTTCCATGGTAATAAATCTAAACCTCTACTCCTTTTAACCAAAACTCCTCCTCCACTTGACTAATGGTGAGTCAACCAATATCTTTAACTGATTTGACATGGTTGAACACTTTAAACATGGTCCCAGTATCTGTTGATGAGTCATTTCACACACGAGACCTGCAGATTACATGTGTTGTGTTTTCCAGGTCTAAATACCACAATTTATCTTTGTAGCTTTGGTGCTGATATGAATAATACAACAGGAATTTACAAAGTTATCATACATAACAAAAATATGTGAAGATAATGGGAACCAGTTAAGTAAAATGATTGAATCTTAACTGTGAAATAAATGAAGTTTATAGGAAAAAAGTGAAAAAAAAAACTCTGTCTAACCTTTTGAGTATCATCCCCAAATCAGGCAATCTTATCAAACTAGATTTTTTTTTCATATTATTTTGTAATATAGTGCAGCTGCGACTTTTCATAAGCAAAAATAATAATAATAATAGAGGAAATAAATATTATCAATGCAGTCAATGCAATGTCTTTTTAGATGTTTTCAGCAGACGTTAAGGTTAAAATTGATCTTTTAAAACAATATTAAAGCAGATAGCAAAGGAAACAAAGTTGTATTGTTGAACAATATTTATGTTTGATGTATTTTCTGAATATCATTGCCCTTCACAAAAGGTCACTATCTGACATCCTCCACCAGTGTCCCACAATAAGGGGTAGCCTCCTCTACAGATTAAGGTGAATATACATTTCTCACAGTGTGGTTAAAAATAGAACGCTGACAATACATACTGTCGCTATTTGTGACTGCAGATGGTGTTCTCCTGACAAAAATCAATAAATATGTGTCATATAATGAGTCATCTGATAGCTGATGTGTTGGCTTGTAAAATTATGCACTTCTGAATCTGGAATTAGCCTACTGAAGAGAGGTGCCAGGACAGCTTTGGTGGTTTTATTGTTCAATTTAATATCGGCGTATATAACATATTGATTAATGAGACATCTGAATAATAATAATTTATATAATTAGAAAGTCCACCTTATTTTTGTGTTATAATAAAAAGATGGAGAAACCCAGCTGTTAAATAGCCTAACTAAATACTCCATTGTCTAACCGACATGGCTTTCATGACCTTTAGTCAGTGCTATGTGTGCTATCAAAATGTTTTTTTTTCATTATCTTTCAGTATCAGCAAAGTGAATTGGGTCACTATAATAAACAGCTAGATAAAATGCCTTTTGGCTTAAACGATATTAGCACGTTGTTGCATTCACGTTTCATCGGAATTTATGCTTGCCTGATGTTGGACGTTTAGCTCCGGATTATCTCACGCGATGTGAAAGTGTTGATGAGTAACTATGACATCTTGGAAACCTCATTTTCATCCAGTTGATCAAATCCGCGTTTTAGGACTCATAAAAATTCAAACGGTTTAAGGTGAAAGAAGTGCACAAACCCAACAGTCGGTTATTTTCCATGTGACCTGAAGGCGCGGAGCAGGAGTAAAGTCAGCTTGGTGACGCTCTCTCACTGTACAGGAGGGCTCGACATCAAAAAGACCGACACACACTCCTCCCTCTATTCAGCAGGCTACATAGAATCACTCTCAGGGCTAAAGTAGCCTACCACTGCTCACTAAACAGACGAGAAGGCACGCTTTACTTGAGCTTCTAACGGGATAAAAAAACACGATGGAGTTACTGGATGGGTTACATGAGACGAGACTCATTTAGATAGCCCGACCGAAAGCCTCAAAAACCGTCCGTGCTCACCCGGCTCTTTTCTCCTTTTGTTATCGGTGTAAAAACTTCGGCTCTGTCAGCATTTACGGACCACCCACCCCACACACGTTACCTTTGACACGGGTTGTCCCAGTTTGACTTTCGAGGGCTTTTTGCCACTGGGAGAGAAAAAAAGACAAGCTTCAACCTTACTCTGTAATCGCAAAGCTCATCTTTAAATCAAAGAAAAGTGGAAGCAGCTGTCGGACAGGTGAGTGTACAACGGTTTTAAAGGTGACTCAATTATCTGCCGAGGTTACCTGTATGTTTTTTAAAATAAAATGCCCAGGACGTTATCTGTTCTTTCATAACATGTTGTGGTGTAGTCTGTACCACATAGTTTACCCTATCATATAAAGTGTAGCCTATCTGGTTAATTCGATTTTTAAATACCTAATAACACTATAGGTAGGCTAACAGGTTTCTATCTGTCACAGGCTTTAAGCTCACTAACTAACAATCAGGCTGCTCGCTGGTGGTCTCAAAGACACAGGACACGCCCATGATGTTGTATCTCATTAAAGCTACGGGCTCCCCTTTTGGGGGAAATAATACACAAAACGTGGTAGCCCTTTCTCATTCAGTTTACCTTTCTCCTAATACATTTGAATTCAATGAAGCTGAAGAAGGTTAATATAGACTCCCCCATCCATATGAAGGAGTGTGTGTGTGTTTGTGTACACTCATGCAGAGCACTCTTTTGCATGATTTATGAGCATGACACCATCATTTTCCCCTGGAAGATGTGGGTTGTCATTTGGTTGCTTCTGGTGGTCCTTTACAGATTAAATGATGTGTTCTGTATGGGATCACTCATCACACTTAGTCTATGTTGTTTATACATTTATTGGGTGAAGTTGCATATAGGTAAAGATGTAAATGTTTTAATTCACATTAAAGCTTTTTCAGAATTGAACTTTTTTTTAAGTGTAAGATCCTACTGGGCTGTGTTAACACCTTCCCATATCTGTCACTACTACACCTGAGGTAAAACAGCGAACACTTGTTTGTTTTTGCTTAGGCTTCTAGTTTACAAATGACTTTTATTTACATCCCCTGGGCATGTAGACAACTACTTTTTTAAAGGGATTCTAACCTGTTTGACCAGGGTGTCAGTAGCTGGAAGATTCAGCATGTGTTAAGGCTTGGCGATATGGACCAAAACTCATATCTTGATATTGTTTAGCTGAATGTCGATACTCGATATATATCGATATGTATTTTATTAACAGTGAAAACACATGGAAAAATAAACTACCTGATTGTGAATTTAAAAAGTAATATAATAAAATAAAATTCCTTAAATACAATAAAAGAGAGAGAGAGGAGGAGCAGGGTTAAGAGGGACAGACAGACAGTCATCATCAGTGAGATGAGAAAAAGGTGATCTGGCACCTCTGTAACGTTATTTTAATGCAACATAAACTATATCCATATTAACGATATTGTCTTACCCTATATCTTGTTTGAAAATATATCGATAGATCTTAAAAACTCGATATATTTCCCAGCCCTAGCATGTGTACAAAAGTGACTGTGCAAGGCTTTTCCCTTTCTCATCCCTTTTATACAACATCCACAGATTGATTGAAGGGCATTGGAGTGGAGTGTGCTGAATGCTGCATTTCCTCACTAATTTTTAGCTTGTACAGCATGGTACATGCTTCTGCATAGTAAGTCGGGCTCCTGACCCAAGAGCAGCAAGCACTATGGAAATGTTTTCAGGTCATAAAAATGAAACATATATTGTATGCCTTGTTAGATGAAACATCATCCTCCTTACATTCAAATAGACTTAGTTGGGACTTTAAGAAAAAGCTTCTACTGATGAAACAATGACACATACATTCTCACTTAAGTTTGACACTTGAATATTGATAAGCTTTTAGGTTATAAAATATACAGCCGCACTCGGAATGCTTTGGCTTAGCTGTAAATGTCTCTAAAGATCAGCCTTTTTTTCATTTGGGGAAATGCCCAGTGAAGAATGGCAGGAGATATAATAGGTCAGAACACTGAGGAATGTGGTATGCTGTGTACACAGTGGAATCCACTTTCTGGTAACCAACTCTACAAGCACAGTTCTACAAATTCTTTATTGAGCTCTTAAACCACTTTTTCAATATAAAGAATTAAAGTTCAATGTGAAGTGCTATCCATAAGACATGTAGAGCTGCTCTGTGTAGACGACCTGAACTTTTGTCATTTCATTGTATTGATTCTGTCATCCAGCTGTTCTTGTTTTGCCTCATGTAACTCTGAATATATACCCATACTGTGCAGTATATTGACCCTCTTTTTGAACAGACACATGTCCAACACTCATCTTATAATAGATGCTAAATTCTTGGATATTAACTCATTTACCAAAAGAGCTTTGCGGTATACTTTAGAGGCATTGCAACTCCGACTTGTCTACAATTAGGGCTTGGTATTTCCCACAACCTCACCATACAATATGTATCATGATACAAAGTAGGGCTGGGCGATATGTCCTCAAATCAATATCAGGATTAATTGAACATTTTACCTCGATTACGATTAATGAGCGATTATTTAGTTTTGGTTTTTGCCCTCATAGTTCACTGACGAGGTCTCTACTGTAAATAAGCTCAACTACTAAAGCTGGGATATTTTTCTAATGACAGAGTACATATCTGATGAACTATTTTGTGGTTATTCATTGAATATTGAATAACTGAAATCAAAACATTGCTTGAAATGAAAACAACACATTTTAGTTTTAAAGTAGAAATTGAGTTTTTCCGCAGTGTTTACATTTGACTTATTTTTGTTCTGTGTAATCTTCCTTAAAGTCAAAATGTGTCCAAACGACGGACATTGCTCCCATGTCGCGGATGGGACGTGTCGTCATGTGACTGCCCTGAAAATAATCGAAATAATCGACGTGTGCAAGATTACGTCGGTTAGAGGTTCTGAATGTCTGTTTCAATTAATTTCCCATCCCTAATACAAAGGGCCTCAAAATTAGACTTATCCCGATACATTGATTCAATAGCGTGACTCATACTCATCATTAATCAGCTGACTGAAGCCTTTGTTATCAAATACACTGTACGGGCATCAAAGTGCTTTTGGGATCTTCTGAGCCCATTAAGAAGTTGAGGGACATTTTGACATTTTGGCAACTTCTCATATTTAGATGGACCTTTGCCCAGTGGCTACAGAATTTACCTTGTTCTTGCAGAGCTTGCAAATTGCATGACTCGTTTCCAACTCCAAATTTCCTGCTGTTTTCAAAAATCTGAAACCCTCCAATAAATTTAGCTTGCGCTGCATAGTTTCTCATTGATGCTTGTTTGTTTTGATGTGGAACATGCCTTGCATCATTTAGTTTGCATTATGTTGTTTGGCTTCTACTGCTTTATTGTGAACTGCACTATAGGAGACGTGTCTTTAAAAACTGCAATCACAGCTTTGCGGCTGCATCAGTTCTTACCCAGAACTTCCACAAGAGTTCCCGAGGTAATTACGAATTCACTCTCGACAACCCAAGATAATATTTTGTATGTGGTATAAATAATAATAATAATACATTTTATTTATAACGCACTTTACATTTGAACTCTCAGAGTCCTTATAAAACCCCATTGGGTTAGCTGTCTTCAGTAGTTTGGAACTTGAACTCTTTTCAAAGTCCAGCTAACAGACACACTTGGTGGTGCACAGTTATTTTGTCAAAGCTAAGGGGTACCCTTTGAAAAAAAAACTGAAAAAACATCTCCTTGACTGAAAAACAAGTCATGCTTACTTTTCTTCCATTCTTGGTTATTTTCCCACTGTGTGAGACCCACCACAATAGAGTTAACTGTGGACTTCTGTTACTGAGAAAGCTTCAAATGAGATTGGAAATTCTAGTTTTCTGAACCCTTAAGGTCTTGGGTGTCACATCACGGTTTAATTTCAGAAAGGTGTTGTTTTTTCAGGTTATTTCATGAAATTATTTTATTGCAGACATATAGTATACTTGTATTAAAAAAGTACACCTGGGAAATATACTTTTATTTCTTTGTGTAATTATCCCCGGTTTACCCTGATGGCACCTGCTAATCCGGCCTTGCCTCCTGGGCTTAGAAAGCAATAAAAGTAGAGGATGTATTTCTGTGCAATGTCAACAAAGGATGGTGAAGAGTTTATGGCACCTGGATAAAAAAGTCCTCCCATTTTCTTCAAGGACATGATCTGGTCAAATGTAGTGAGCCAGAGTTAACTTTGGGTTGTCCATTTGAAGGGTTCAGACTTGTAGTATTATTTATTTTTTAATACTTATTTTGTGTACATATTGTGTAAAAACACAATAACCCGGAAATCTCCTGAAAAACTCCAGAGAGAGGCTTTAGGCTATATGTGAACGCAAACAGCCAAATTCCCCTCTGACAGGGAAAGTCCCCCTCTGTGAGGAGCATATGTGAACGGCTAGGTCGGGAGAATCTCTGGAGCAGTCCTCCTGCAATTATCTAGATATTATCCGGAGTGCATATGTGAAAACGGCTAGGGTTTGCCAAGTTGTTTTTTATTTTGTATTTTTTTGTGTTGTTTTGAAAAAAAAAGAAAAAGAAATAGTGATCTCAATTTCATTCAAAATAATCGTGATTATGACGTTGCCTCAATTGTACGGTGGCCGGTAGGGGTCAAATGCTCAGCAACTGATGAAACGACATACATTACCATGCTTTACCATCTTGCAAAGAGATGAGTAGCGAGTTCAACCCGGACACCGGGGATGGCGAAAGCACGAAGTGTCAGGCTGGGAAAGCGGGTGCAGAGGGATGAGTTGCAGCTGGAGCTCATAGCCCCAGAGCTAGCACTAGCTCCAGGCATCCCGGGGGTTCAGCCACAGACCCACACTCGGCTCTTGTCCCCGATGTCAAAATCCCGGTCGAACTCGCTTTATCTCCGCGTTTCAGTAACATTGAAGTTATCCTGTGTCTTTCAACGATACAACTTCCCTATCTAATCTTACTTTTCATCCATAAACCTAACCACCCCCAACCACTGGGGGCAAGAACGCCTAGGCAGAACAGTGCAGGATGTAGCGCTGGTTTATCTCAGTTTGCAGAGTGGTACATTTGCTCGACTATACGGTGGCCGGTAGGGGTCAAACGATCAGCCACTGATGAAACGACATAGATTTAGAAAAACGCCCAGCATATATAGAAACACTGCACATTCAAAAGCAAATGCAAACTACCACAACAAATGTAAAGACACAAACGCGCTGCAAATAGGCAAAACAACTGCAGAAGCGTCAAACGCGCTGGAAGTACAGAAACAAAACTTAAGTCAAAACACAGACAACCAGAAAACAACTGCAAACACAGAAACGCTGCAAGTTAATCCTTAAACTGAAGTGCTCCAGGCCTGTAGGGGCGCTGTGGATCTGTTTATTTCGGTTTATTTACGGGAGAGAGTAAGAGAGACAGCTAGGAACAGAAAGTTATGATTAGTAAGGGAATATCAGCAAATCAGAGCCAGAGTAGATAATGCCTCCGCAAGGAATAAATACTGCTGCCATTTGTCTGTTTTTCTCTAATATAAATCTACTTTATGTCTTTCTAGAAAGATAATTTAAAAAAACACAAAACATTGGTTTTCTACTCAATATTTTGTTGAGTTAATCCATTTTAGCATATAGCCTGCTTTCATACACGATGGCTACCCTTCTTTTATAGTTGCATTCACATTTTAAGCATTGTAACTCAATGTCTCTTTGAATGGAAATGTCTGTGTTTAAATGCTAGTTGGTCAGCTAGTCCAAAACTTTGTTCCAGACTGAAATATCTTCAACATCTAAAACGATTGCTGAAGATGATTGATTGATCTTTTAACTTTTCTTGAAATGCACAAGCAGGCCAAAGTTTTTACTTTTCTGGTGATTTATCTCAACAACTGCTTTACTACACAGATTCTGGGGCAGCCATTCATGGTCTCTAGAAGGTTGTAAGAACCTACAAATTATTTGTGTTTAAGTCAGGTCGAGTTCTCTTTGTCCAAAGTAAAACAGCAATGAGCTAATGTATGAAATATTTTTAGCTACGGATCTTCAGTGGACATGCGTGATGGACGATGGGCATTCTGCTCAGGTCTCCCCGTACAATCGGAATCAGCTTTATTGGCCAGGTATGCTCCCACATATAAGGACATACATGACATTGGTAAACTGTGCTCTCCATATACAAAAAATAAATATTTACAATAAACAAGGATTAATATGTACACGGCTAACAAAGCCAATCGTTCAGTGGTGAGTCTTAATTTGTCTCTTTTCTCTTGTGTTAGCCCCCTCCTTACATGGACATCTGGAATCACAATACTTAAAGTTGATGTCGAAGCATGGTTAATTATACACTAAGCAGACAAGAATCAGTGTCATCCAGTCTTAAAGGTGATAATTATTCAAACCCACACACCATCAGATGCCTTCACTTGTTCATTGTCGATCAGAAGTTAGCTCTGGCCTTTCTCAGACTGAAAAAAACGCCGTAACTGGGGCGCAGATGTCCTCGCGGTTAGGCCGTGTCCTATATACGAAGGCTCAATGTGAGCGGCCTGGGTACAAGTCCTACTTGTGGCTAATTTGCCACATGTCATTCCATAATTGATTCACTTGTTTCTATTTCTTTTACTGCTCTTACCTTCTTATTGCTGTTATCTTTTGATTTGCTTTTAGCTCTTTTCGTTTCTTACATCTTTTTAAATCTTTGCTCCTCTTGGTCTCAGCTCGTGTTGCCTGGGTTCTTATGATGGTTCTTGTTTTGCCTGGGTTCTTATGATGGTTCTTGTTTTGCCTGGGTTCTTATAATGGTTCTTATGATGGTTCTTGTTTTGCCTGGGTTCTGATAATGGTTCTTATGATGGTTCTTGTTTTGCCTGGGTTCTTATGATGGTTCTTATGATGGTTCTTGTTTTGCCTGGGTTCTGATAATGGTTCTTATGATGGTTCTTGTTTTGCCTGGGTTCTTATAATGGTTCTTATGATGGTTCTTGTTTTGCCTGGGTTCTGATAATGGTTCTTATGATGGTTCTTGTTTTGCCTGGGTTCTTATGATGGTTCTTATGATGGTTCTTGTTTTGCCTGGGTTCTTATGATGGTTCTTGTTTTGCCTGGGTTCTTATAATGGTTCTTATGATGGTTCTTGTTTTGCCTGGGTTCTGATAATGGTTCTTATGATGGTTCTTGTTTTGCCTGGGTTCTTATGATGGTTCTTATGATGGTTCTTGTGTTTCCTGGGTTCTTATGATGGTTCTTGTGTTGCCTGGGTTCTTATGATGGTTCTTATGATGGTTCTTGTGTTTCCTGGGTTCTTATGATGGTTCTTATGATGGTTCTTATGATGGTTCTTGTGTTGCCTGGGTTCTTATGATGGTTCTTATGATGGTTCTTATGATGGTTCTTGTGTTTCCTGGGTTCTTATGATGGTTCTTGTGTTTCCTGGGTTCTTATAATGGTTCTTGTGATGGTTCTTGTGTTTCCTGGGTTCTTATGATGGTTCTTATGATGGTTCTTGTGTTGCCTGGGTTCTTATGATGGTTCTTGTGTTGCCTGGGTTCTTATGATGGTTCTTGTGATGGTCGGGTTATATATGTCTGTTGGGTATCGTGCACTTTGGGTTCTTTTCTGTTGAATTGTATTTAATTATTTTTAGTATTTTGCATTTGTTATGTTCTTGCTGTTGTTTCAGTGTTTCCCCTACCATTATATTGGGGGGGCGGCCCGGGCTGCCCTTGTCCCCCAACGGCCCCCCTGAAGGTCAAGTAAAAAAAAAAAAAAATGTTTTGTTTTTTTTAAATTATTTTTTTTAATATCACCCTTTAATATCTAATCACATTGTAGATTCCTATTGTCACAATTCCGTTAAAAGCTCAGGGTAGAAGAACTACATTTATCTATCAATGCTGACAAACCTCTCCATCAACAAGGCTCCTTCTGAGCTCCTAATAAGGCTAGTCCACTTTATGCACATTGCTTTGACAGGTAATGTCCCTGCAGCATCAAGCCAGCTTTAAAAACAACAAAAATGTCTTTAGATGAAGGCTTATATTGTAATGTTAAGACCACCTTCATGTAGGTATCCTGGATTGTTATTCTTTTTATCAAGATGACTTATGAAAGCAACATCTCCACACATCACCTGACCTACTTACACCCACTGTACCCACAATGAGTGGGTGGGTTTCCTTCTTCTCTCAGTTATTACATTATGTCATGCTCCAATAATGAAATGAGTTACAGTAAAGCTCCTCCTCTTCCTGTTGTCAATTTTCCAAATAGGAGGTACTGATGGAATGTGTTTAGATTAATTTTTCCTCAGATTATCTCAGACCAATTGTTTTAATTGATGAGCTGTCAGTTTCATGGATGAAGTGATGTCTGGTTGCCTACATCCATAAGATAACAAATTCTGCTGCTCATTGATTGGTGTTTGCCTAGATATTGTGGTCCACTGTTTTCAACCGTCATAACATGCTGTTGGTTATTTTGAATAGTATCAGTATTTCTCCAGTTTCATCTATCTTTGCGCCAAAGTTTTTTCACGTTTTTCAGCAAAGCCCTTTGGAGTGAATCAGTTTGAATGACTTTAATAATGTAAGGTGTTATTAAGAGGGCTCAGCTTGCTTGGCCTCAAGTAAACACTAATCATTCACTAACAATGAGTTGTTTGTCCTTCATCAAGCTACCGTTTTCCTCGTTTATATGTTTAGTGATTATATTAATACTTTGTCTTTTCTAAAGCGTTGTTTATGTCAAACTGAAGGCTTTTAAAATTATTGATAATGGCCAAAATGGATCTCAAATTTTAGAATAAGTAATCATTAAATGGAAATTATGACCTGTCCAATAGTCTCTACTGTGTTGGAAGTATCCCTCAATATTTGCTTGCAGGCCAAAATGTTCTAGCTAGCACCAGTGCTTCTCAACAAGTATGCAAAACTGACTGTTTTTATCACGAGGCCATACGCTTCATTGAGCAAGAAAAACTTGAATATTGACACATTTTATTTACTCATTGTGCTTGGAAATCAAAATGCATTTCTTCTCAGGAATATGCCTTCAGTTCTTCTTAAGATGATTAAGCTGACTTCAACAGACTAACACTGAAAGACAGTCTTTCCTCACATCGCTTCAAATCTTCTGTTAAAGATGCTGGCAGTTGCTCTTGTGTGAAAACAAATGTCAGAATCAGTTCACCTCGACTTTAAAGCAGACTATTTCCTGCCAGCCCCCTTTGTAAGAAGTCATTGCCAGAGCTGTGTGAGCCAGTGTGTAAACACAGCAGGTAATAGTCTGGTACATGAGTTTCGCTGTTGTTCACACTAAGTGGAGTTTCAACTCTTCCTCCCCATGCTCTACCCAGGTACCCCCTCACCCAGACCACATCAAGTATTTAGAGTTGTGAAAGCACATCTGACATAGATAATTGTCATATTGACATATTTGAGAGGCGACTCTGGAAAATTTCAGAACCTGACTGTCCTGAATTGTCCAGAAATTCCCCTGAATTCATGTGTCAAAGTGGCTATTGGCATTGATTATTTCACCATCGATCAGTCAATAAAATTTAAAAGCCATACATAGTGTAAACAGGATCTCTTGATTGAATGGGCACATCATTAAAAAACAGTCTTAACCTGAATGGGAAAGTGGAAGCAGCTCTGAGTTGTTTTGTTCTGACCCTGTTGACCTTTAAGTCTTTAAGGCCAATGGTGATGTTCGACACAATCACAAATCACTTTTTACTATTTTTCAGCATAGCTGATTGGACAGTTTCTGTATAGTTTGTGGTTGAACCTAATGTCAGACTGGGGGAGGAACTGTGGGCGATAGGCTGTGGCCATTAATTGTTTGCCTTTCACCACACTGACTCATGGGAGTGGTTTGGTCAGAATTATATCAATAAGTTATGCATTTTATATTAGATACAACATGCCAAGCGTTATTTAATTTAATTAATGCAATGGTGAAAACATTAAATCCAGGACTGAAAGCCTCACTTTTAGATTGCACTAGACTGATTTTTTTTTATCATACAAACCCAACCTGTTCTTTGTCCCAAGTCATCAAATAAAGCTGCTTGGTAGGTTGCAGAACACTTCAAAATATGATTCTGGATGTACCCTGCTGTAGGTGTCCTTTGTGAATGCTGAATGCAACATGCCAAGCATACCTTGCTTTTATTGTTTTTCGTTCCTAACATGATAATTCACTTGATTGCCTTTTGAAATCCACGCTACATGTAGTAATTTTACAGTCTGTCCATTTAGCTGCAGTTGACTGTATACATTATTGTTTAGCCCTCTCAATACCATGTAGGTGTTTAAGGGATTTACATGATTTGTATTTAAGTATTTTTACATTCAAAGTTGTCTGTTTTATTGAGGAGGAAGGACCAAAGGTAATTTTGAGGCAGTATGAAATGATGATGTAGCAAGAAGACACAAGGGTTTAGGGTTGCAACTTTCAGATTAAGTGTCAGATCCCAAGTCTAATTTATTTCACTACTTAAGAACAGAATCCTGTAGTGGTTTGTTTCCCCTTGATTTCACCTGAGCACCTTCACAATATGATTACGTCTGGCCGGTAAGAAACATGTCTAGAGGTTTTTTGTTTTCTCAGGAAACTTAACCTATCTTTGTGACGTGGAAAGAGGAATTATAGGAAGTAGCGAGAAGCTTAGTCTGCATTAGTGTTTTGTCTTGTGTTTATTATCTGTGCTTACCTCTCTAGCAAACATCTCTTATTATTGGTGTTCAGTTTACCACAATGGGTCCAGTGATGATGCCTTTCTTCTCATTAAAAGAAAAAAGTTTTGATCACATTTTGCTTTTGTGATAGCACGAGTGTAAAAAAGGTACATAGAGTCACTTCAGTCCAGTTATAACAAACTTACTTTCTCATTATACTCACTTTACATTAAACTCCCACTTTGCATTTTGAGCTATTGATTGCATTGTGTTAAAACACAAAAATGACTGTTTGAAGATGCTCTGAAGGACAACACATTGAGCATAATGAGTTCAATTTGTGATTTGGACCCAAAGCATAATAATTAAGTTCATGAGCTGATATTTATTTTTTAGCCTTTTTTTGAACTCCTGGATTGAAACTAGTTGACAGGCTGTACACCTCATGTACACTGAACTGGCCCTGCAAGCCACATTTCCTTTTTGATAAACTTAGACTTGTCTCAAAAAGGAAATGTGGCTTTCTGAGTGCAGCTACAGCTGTTAGTTTAACACCCTGTATGTTAACAAGAACACCTTAAACTCAGCAGTGCACAACACACTGCTTGAAATGAGAGTTGAAATAAGCTCAGAATAGTCAAATTAGATAAATACCTCTTGAAAGAATTAACTAAACCTTAAAAGCTCAATTGAAAATAGAAGCTAAGATTTTGTATCGAATTACATTAACATTTTATTGAACCGCTCGTGCCTTCTATAGTGGTGTTTAGGATGGCATTGCAGTTGTTTTTGTTAGCTATGTCTTTGAAGAGCTTCTCCTCTCCATTTTTGGGTTTCCTTTGGATCTTAAACTTGTCTCTAGCTTGGCCTTTCACTCTGTTTCTTGGTCGGACGCAGACACTGCTTTCTGCTAGGAAACTGCTGAAGCATTTCCTCGCCTGCAGACTGTCTTCCCTCACTGTGTCGTTGATTTGAAGGAAATGAGGCAGCAGAAAAGAAGATAAAAACATCTGTTTAGGGATTTTCATACACTTTTTATGGACACACAAATGTTAAGAAATCTGCTTACTATGCTTGTAAAAAAGCTTTCATTCCATGTTGATTTCATTTGCTAAATATCTTCAATCACTGTTAGGCAATGTGTCTGAGACGATCCAAAATATTACTTTAAAGCATGGCAAAATAACTTAATTTGAAAGTCTGACTAAATTTAGTCCTAGATTTCTTTTTGCCCAACCATTTCAGCCTGTGTGGCTCACTCATCTCTGATGCAGTCAATCACTGTGAGCGTGCAGCCAACATGGTGGTCACGCTTCTGCAGCAGTGTGATCCGAGGTGTCACATCCATGTTGGCAAAACATGACGGCGAAAGCACAGAGTCTGGGTCGAATAGAATTTCTCCCTGAGATACACGTGCATTACTAATAATCTCGTATTCAGCAGGGGTCTGCCAAGTCGTAGCAGTTTAGTACAAAATTAATTGTCTCCACTGGGTCCTTTTCCACTGATGAGTTTTTGGTAAGACATCAAGCTGATAAAGGGATTAATTGCAGCGGTTTTCCTTCTGTCTTTATACAGCTAGGAGGAGGGTTGAGGCCTTTTATCTACCAAGTAAAGAATGGATGAGACCCTCATTTCAAGGTGACAAATCTGCTGCTGCCTAATTAAGATAATATCCCACATCAAATAGTTGGAATTAAAAGGCTGTTTGATGTTTAACTCAGATGAAGTAGCGTGTGTGTGTGTGTGTGTCTGTGTCATTTCTGCATTAAGGGTATTCGAGGCTGCAACAGATATGATGAAGAGCTTTTAGAGGTAAAAATGTTTTAACATAAACCATATGAACCTCTTTGCTGTAACAGACTTGAACGTTCTAATTTATCAACATGTTGCTACATGACTGTCCTCAAAGTCAGTTGTTGTGACTTTGCCAGGTTGACTGAGTCAACCAAGATTTTTCATGTGTATTAGAAGACATGCCCAGACAGATATATTCATTTTTTTGTCTTTTGTTCATGATGTCAGGAGTGGTTAATCCTTGTCAACCATCAGAGGAATACAAACTGCCAACATTTTTATTGAATTACTTAATCTTATTAGAATTACATTTTTTGAGAACATTTAGATTTACACATTCAATCAGAATCAGAATTGGGGTTTATTGCCAAGTACATACACATACAAGGAATTTGACTTGGTGTATTGGTGTTAAACAATTAACAAGGAAATAAAGCAGAACTAGCAACAACTTAAATAATACAGTATAAGAAGATATTACAATATATAAAAAATATAAAAAACAAAATGTACAAAAGGTGTAATGTAGGAGCTGTGCAGTGGACTATGAGAAAACATCTTAGTGTGTGTAACTACTCACAGAGTGCATGTAAGGAAGATACATTTTTAAAGTCCAGTGGGCGTTAATGTAACACAGAAGAACAGTTCAGCATTCACATTACTTTGATGTTTTACTGACAGTGGGGCTGATGAGAGTCTGGGTTATGTGGGAGGAGGGGGGAGGGCAGGGACTATTACTTAATCTTATTAGAATTACATTTTTTGAGAACATTTAGATTTACACATTCAAGATGAGATAAAGGAAAACAAAATATGTTTGTCAATGGAAAGATGCAGAGATGAAGAGAATTTAGTTATCCAAAGTATAATGACTTCAGCCTGTATAATGAATTTATAAAAATGAAAACAATTTGATGAAGTCTCTTTCTTAAAGAGTTTTGGTTGTGATAACTGACTGGTAGACAAAGTTTGACTCAAACTAGCTCTAAATCAAAAGGCAAATGTTTACTTCAATAAGAAGAATTGAGCAAATACCTTCTTTTTTTTTTAACCTAGAGTATAGTGCATATTAAAACAGAAATAAAAATTACAAATGGGGGAAGGAATAATACCTCTAAAATGCAAACGGTCAATGGACTGGACTTTTATGGCGCTTTCTTTCTTTCTTTCTTAAAACTCCTCATGTTTTATTTTCTTGTCATGGATAGACATTTCCATTTTCCACCTCTTGACTGGGCTAGAGCAATATATATTTATATATTTATAACTATTTGACCATCTGTGTGACCAGAGCCTGCCGTTACATAGGCTAATAAATAACTACAGACATGCTATTTCATGTCTTTTTTTGAACATGACAACAGCCTCAAAATCCTGTTATTTCTATCAGAACTATCAGACAAACATACCTGCCCTGCCAGAAGTAAGTATCACTTCCTGATCTGATTTATTTCTCAATCCATCACTCAGCCATGTAGCTACCCATTAAAGATGTTTTCTTGATGATAGGAGCATCAAACTAATTTACATAAAAAAGTACAATTCTGGTTATATTTGAAAATGTTGAGATTTACTGTACATCCTTATTGACTGCAATTGAAGCTTGTGTATTTTGCTTTCCTATTGTTATTGAAGATTTAAAAATTGTTCAGCTTATCTTCAGTGCATCTGTGCTGTCTTCTTTATCTTTAGGCCTGTCACCAACCTTGTCTTGTTGGCAACATCTCTGTATACATGCGTTTTCTGGATTAAGCAGAACACGTCACCTATTTTTATTGAAGGCATAGGGCAGCCTTTGCAAACTGCCTTTCAAGATCCCTGTAGTGCTACAGGGTGATCATTCTCTTTTTTATCTTAGTTTGCCCTACCCAGAGCAGTTTGACTAATAACAGGAAACATTGGCCTGCTGCAGATACTAATGGGCGCATGCCCAGAGCCAGCTGGATCACAGCAGGAAGAGTTAACATGTACAAAGACTCTAAAACATCTCATGTACATATTAGCCATGCTCCCCAAACTGCATGGAAAAGAGGAAAACAAAATGTTTTATTTGTGTCTGCATATAATGTTTGTTTAGTGTCTTTTTGAGATCTATAAAATCACATGTTGTTGCTTAGATACACTTTCAAGAACAGATTGAACCTTTGTGTGTGATTTGCAGTTTTGGTAAGAGACATTAACTTGTCAGAACAGTCAGCACTGCTGTTAAATCATCATTGTTATTACAGCTGATTGCAGAGTCTCGGTGCTGATTCAGCAGCAGCTTAATGGGAGGACTGTTTTAACGAGTAATTGGGGATCGCTTAAACAGCCTGTTTCTTGGTGAGCACAACTGATTTAGACCGATATCACTTAAGTTTTATGTTCTGCTTCTCAGCCATATTGAGAGGGTGTGTTGTCCAATCTAGAAGGGCACTATGCGCATGTTCTTACAGAAATACAGATTTATTATTGTTCTGCACTGTTTTTTTGTGGGCATTTAGGTTTGGGCTATACTGTATAGGTTAAAAATTAAATATTTTTCACACCAAACTAGATTTAAGATTAATCTTTTTTTTTCCTTAATAATATTTAAATGACAAAGAAATGACTATAAACAAGGTTTACTTTTATTTTGATCAATTAAAGTTGGGTTTGGGCTCTGTCTCAAAAGCTTGGTGATTTTTAAGCCAGTACATGCTTTCTATTGAAGCGACAGACATCATGCTCTAAGAAACTATTGGTTCAATGTTTTTTTTTTGGTCTCAACATTTTGTAACCATGTTGTTGGCAACAACAGTAATGCAAAACATGCCTTGTCTTTTATCTTCTAACAGGGTACTTAAGTCAGTGGGATGTTAGAGCGCTGGAAGCAGGACTGACAGAAGGAGCATGGTGAAACACCAACCCCTCCAGGTCTATGAGCGCCAGCTGTGTTTGTCATGTATCACTGGGATCTACGGTTGCCGTTGGAAACGATATCAACGTTCCCATGATGACACCACCAAGGTGAGAGCTGATAGATACCTCTTTTGGGAACTAGTGGTGACCTGAAATTCTTATAACAGCTATGTTTTTTTTGCTTTCTGCGGTAACAGTGTTATTTTTGATATAGCATTAAAAGGGATTGCGCATTTAAACGCATATTCACACACTACGACCCCCCTCAAAGAAGCCCAAGTTGCAATACTCAAATAATCTCTGTGCATCACACCAGAGAAATATGCTTTTCCTAGTCACTGTGTTTAGTTCTCATTAAGTTGTAGCTTCTAACTGAATCTTTGTAGTTCAAAGTTCACTTTATCTCCTGCAAGGTTGTTTAAGTTGGTGTTGAATATGCCACATTTCCTGATATGGCTCTTCCATAATAAAAGCGCTCCAACATCATTGTAACAGGGGAATTTTATTGTGAAGAATTTGTTGGAAATAAAAGGTTTTTATGATTAAATTCACTGAGATTAAGCTGAGCTGCTTTTAGAGGAGATTTTAAATAACACTGAAAGAAGTAACAGTATTTACACCCGATGAGTCACAGCCTGCTTCTTTTAATCATCTTGGACTTGAGACAAGCGAGTCATCAGTTTTAAACACATTCAGCAGGTAGACTTGTTGTAATGAAGATACAAATCCATGCTGTGCTGAGCTAAAGTGATGCCAAGTCAAGCCATTCTAGTACATAGCCCACATGTCTAAGCCAAACAGAAAGAGATGCAGGTGAGCACACCCAGGTAATTGGCCGTTATTTGTTGAAAGGGGAGAACACAAGTTTTCCTGATTGCTCTGCCAAAATCCACTTTCATTATGAACACTAAACTCGCTCTGACACGAGAAGTAGGCGGTGCCGTTTGATCAGTGAGCGTGTGAGACAGCTGGCTCTACTCCGAGTGTCGGAGCTGAACAAGCCGGAGACCGGCCTCAATCTGAGCCGCTGTCAGTCACAAATCACTTCTTCACACTGCTTTTATTTACCTGCACTGTCGTGTGTGCGCTACCATCAGATGTCTGTATTTAAACCGGTGATGACAGTATAGCAAACCTCCATGTTGTTGCAGAACAAAATATCGTTAGAGTATTGATATCGGTTTATTGCCCACTGCTACTGGGAAATACACCAACCAAAGTTCGTACTTCCCACATGCTGTTTTTAGTGATTACAAGACACACATCCTGACATCTTTTAAAGATATGTGACATCAGTGCAGGATACAGTATATATTTATATTAATAGTATCATGGTACTACACATGAGTCATGTCATGTGAGTTCAGCAGCCAATTTGTTAATGCACTGGAACAACATTTGACTGACCTTGTTGAAGCCTTTTACTGTATGTCTGAATATTGAACTTCTACTGCTTTACATCATTTTTGCTTTTTGACGATTATAGAGAACCTTTTCCTTGTGCAAAAAACAAATATAATTGCTCAATTTTGTGATGCATGAAGTTGTCAAAGACAAATTAAAGCAGTAGAAAATGAAGCCTCTAGTGCCACTTTCATTGATGACCTGCGACCTACATTTTTGACAACAATGTATGCATTGGAAAGAAAATAGAATTTCTCATTTCACATCTGGCTGCAGAATTCCTCAGCTACTATTGTAGGTTGTACATAAATGTGCATCTCTTACAGCTCTGAATAACAAGATGGTTGTGTAGGAAGTGGATTATTTTTGGAAGCGCTCTTGTTGCATAAAGCAGTGAGAACCCCCCCCAAAAAAGACTAATCTGTGTTTTGCTCTTAAAGGAATCAAATCTTACACCTCAGGGACTATAGATACACTTCTCTAATATTTAACATTGATTTACAAAGAACACTGTTCTTTAACCAAATAAGCCTTTAATGGCTCACCCCCCCCCCCCCCAAACACACACACACACACACACACACACACACACACACACACACACACACACACACACACACACACACACACACACACTGTTAAATAACCTTGAACTTTCTAGATAGAAGTTAATTTGACATGAGAATGTTCCACTGTTTCAGTTGTCTGTCATCTGCACATTTAATATTCATTTAATTAGCTGTCCTCAAACAGAATGTTTTTTTTATGTGTGTGTCATTAAATTTCATAACATTACTTGTGTGTAGAAGTACATGAAGATTCTTTACAAATGGTATGTATTGCTACCTTTTTAAACAGAAAAAAAAACTGTCAAATTTATTTATTTTTATAGAGCCAATTCATAACACATGGGATCTGGTGACACTGTACAAAAAGCAGGTAAAATACCTTCCTCATAGCTATATTAAAAAGACCAAACGTTAATCCATCATTAGCACAGCACTTTTCAACATTCAGCAAAATAAAGACAAAAAAAACTGATAGGATAATTGTTTAAGTTGATTTTGAATATTTAAAAATGATATTTTAAGCATTATTTTGAATATAACATTCAGACTGACTTTTCCCCAGGGGAAACCTTCCCTATAATGTGTGTGATGAAGTTTTATTGTTATTAACTGTAATACACTGCCTTTTTCTTAATAACCTTTTTCAATAGTTAAACTAATCTTACATGTAACCCGAGAAAATCCTGTGTTATTGTTTTTTGTTTGTTTGAATTTGTATTACTAAATTAATTTTCATTAATTAAATCCAGTGGCATAGCTCCTGATGTTATGTTAGTTACAAACATTACTTACGTTTATGTTTAGGTACTGCAGCCTGGCAGTCTGCATATTGTTTTTTGTTTCTAATTTCTCGACACGAGAAACCGAAATGCTTCCACATGTCTGACTACACTTTTTGCCCAGAAGACCGTTTATATCGTTCCATAGCGTCACAGGTCCACGATGGTATCGAGACCCTTCTGTTTGTTTGATGATACCATTAGTGACTATTACATCCCTACTAACATCACTCAGTTATTATGTATTAGTTTTGGTGCATAGTGCTGGGGGGTAGTGTTGTAGTACTCAAAATCAGTCTTGGTTTCAAGACCGGTCTCGAGACCGCTTTTTGAAGATCCTGGTCTCAGAATCGAAAGCATTTTTACTCAGTCTTGTCTCGGTCTCGGAATGGGCGAACTTCGGATTTTAAATTAAAACCACAACAAATGCTTTGACTGTGATATTTATGGTCTTAGTATTGACTCGGTCTCGGTCAAGTCTTGGTCTCGGTTAGTGTGTGGTCTACTGGGTGGTGCTACAACAAATTCAGTGTTTCCCCTACCATTATATCAGGGGGGCGGCCCACCCCCCAACAGCCCCCCCCCCACCTTGAAGGTCAAGTAAAAACAAAAAAAACAAAACATTTTTTGGGCTTTTTGTGCCTTTATTGTAGAGATAGGATAGTGGATAGAGTTGGAAATCAGGGAAAGAAGTCATGTAAGCATACCTTTTCAATAGAAAAGGACATCTGTCATTAAAAGTAACACATGAACACCAAGATTCCTTCAAGTGTTTGTGTCGGCGTGTCCCCCCACAACGCTGTAAACCTAGGGGAAACACTGAAATTTGATATGTTTGACACTTTAGCCTCCATGTTTTTTCTGGCAGGTTATGCAGACTGATCTGTCATCTTGAACGACTTGCTGGTCATTCATTCCAGTGTAACACAGTACACGTGTTTCTTTGGTGAATATAAAGCTTTGCTGGCCTGTCCTCCTACCATTACAAAGCTAGCATAGCCTGTCTCTTGACTATCACAGCACATACAGGTGGTGAACCACAGGTGGTGCTTTGTTTTGGTTCTGTGCAGGTTGCACCACCGACCCCTTTTTGGAGCGTGAGAACAAAAACACCCGCTTTAGCAGATCCTTTACTTTACGTTAACCATGATGTTTTAAACTGTGGTTAGTAGTGTATTTGGGTTAACTGGTTTGAAATGAAGGTCATTGTCATGCAAGTCTGTAAGACATTGAGAGGTAATGACAGTTGGCTCTTAAAAGCTTATGGTACACATATATATGGTGAAAATGTTATTATAGTGCAGCTCCATAATAAAGGATAATTTTAATACATTTGTACCTGTAGTCTACCACCAGAACACTAACTTGCTGTACTTTTAACTTAAATGAGGAATAACTACCTACATAGGCTCAGCAACTTGTTCCAACCTTTCCCTTTATCTCCTCTACTCTGTATTTAGGAAGGACACAGAGGTTTTGTTGCTGCAACAAACTTAACAAACAAACATACAACACATACCCATGTGTGAACTTGCATGCTCTCAAACACTAGGTTTGATATTTGATTTAGTCCTACATGCCGTACTGTATGCAGGCAGAAACCTAGGACACTTTTACACTGAGCACACACTAAAGCAAATGTACAGCATGTATTAAACCTACATTAGCTATGGGTTACAGTTAGGGTATGGCTAATGAAGACATAAATAACATGAGGAAGAGGAAATTATGATTGATCTTTTCATGTAAAAAGCAGGGCTAAATGGAGATTGATTTTGCCCTCTTGTTCGCAGGAAACTGGACACCTGTGTGTTTCCTGTTGCAAGTGATTGTCTTGCAGGACAACTGATAGGTTAATGCCGAGTCAGCAATCTTTGTTCATGGTGCTTATCCTTTGTTTAGATAGAACGGTGGTGGATGCATTTGTCTTGACCCTATAAGAAACAGGTACATGCACTGTGCAGGCTGCCATCAATTAAATTCACCTGATGTTCCCTACATTGTTTTTTTTCAACACATACTGAGCAAGACAATCAAAGACAGATCAAGACAAGCTGTGCTACCTTCATTGTAAATACACACAAGCCCAGCCTTGGTTTTTTGCTGTCAAGTATAAGTAATGAATCCAGATTTTTTGATGTGCCTTGTATCTCTATCAGCAGAGAGCTGTATTTCCATTCATGCCTTTCATTTGACAAGGTGACGTTACATAAGTCTGAATCTTTAATGATACCAGTAAACAAACTGTAACCAGTCAAGAGCAGCTACATGTAACTGGATCTGAGCGAATCACAGAAGCGTGAGAACTGGGGTTCTCATGTTGAAACAGCTGACGATCATTCATAATCTAGAGTAGATCATCCCATTTCTCTCACTTTTCCCATCTTTGTTTGCTATAATGAGCCGTTCAGGTTGACTGAGTGCCTTAGTGAAGCTGCTTCTGTCTGTATTCAAGGTGCTTTGTAGGAAGACAACCCACGTCAGGCATTGCAAGCTGATCTGGCCTCTCAGTAATAATTGAAAGTATTTCCATTTAGCCAGTCTAAACCATTCAGACACACAAAGGCTTCAAAAATAGAAGCAAAATTGCATTCATTTGTCAGTGACCTTTTAATTTCTGTTGGCCCTGGTCTGTGAAATATTGAACAAATCAGTATACACAGTTTGCCAGAACTTTCAGTAACTGCTCTATAAAGTTACATGAATACGTAGGCCCAACACTAATAATAAAAAAAATGTTGCATGGATGTTAATTGTAAAATTACCCTTTATCTTGCAGCCTCTGATATATAATTTATTTTTATTACCAGTGATTCTTTTAACACTGATTTAAATTATTTTCAATGAGCTTCTTGCCAAATAAATTATTTTCCCTGTGTTTTTTTTTTTTTGTCAGATTGCAAAAACACAAAGCATTAGTCAACTGGTTTTCCCTCCAGCTGAGGGACTGACAGGTTTCAATAAATCAGATTAGATGTGCCTACATTAGGGATGGGCATTTACAATAATCTAAACAATGGAGCACTCACATTAACTTATGAATGAGTACTCACTAAATATATATTTTTCACCAGACCAAAAAAAACATCGGACATGGATTCACTGTTTCTATACTGTGTGACGTGCATCAGTTCTGTGGATCTATAGGACAGACAAATCCCAGTTCTGAATGAAATGACAGCTGATGGTAACATGACTCTGTGGTGAGAGCTGTCCAAAATCGCAGGTCAAACTTATTTTTACAAGCTCAAATGTTGAGATTTTATCATTGAATGTCCCACCATAGGCAAAGAACATAATGGAAATATTAATTAAATAATATTATAAGTTCACTGCACACTTCCAGCTCTTCATGCGGCTCATGTGTAAATCTGACATTGACAGAGAAATGGATTCAGCTGGTCAGTCGGTGCATCTCTACTGCTGAGTTAACATTTCTCTACATAAACACTCAGAAAATGTGTAATACATTGACAGTTTTATAACTGTATTTACTAGTTACACCCTAAAAGGAGATGTGTCTAAAATAAACAGAGGAAATGAAAGTTCAGGAATGTTTTTGTCATAATAATACATTTTCTCGACCACCCTCCTGTGATAACAAAATGTTCTATATTGTGTGTGTGACTCTGGTGGTATAGCTGCTTTCAAAAGAGGCACACACCCTGTGTGAAATGCCACAGACTTATCGGGATATGCTCAGGAATGTGGCAAGAGACTGGTGTTAAATCCTGCAGAGATAGAGACATGTGAGGTTAGATCAGGCATGGGCAAACTACGGCCCGCGGGCCATATACGGCCCGTTGGGCTTTTTAATCCGGCCCGCCGAACTTGTCCAAATTATATTATTATTAAATTAAATTTTATTATAATTAAACCTTGTTCGTTTTCCCCTGTAATGCCCGCGTTTCCCCAATAGATGGCGCACTTCAGAGTGTGGTGTATTATTCCCTTTGCCCTATGAACCCGTATGAGCCCTTCTGTAAAAATGAGCGGATCAAAGAAAAGAAAAGTGGACAGTGAATGCCGAGTGTTTAATACGGAGTGGACAACTAAATATTTTTTCACTGAAGTCCGATCAAAGGCTGTATGCCTGATATGCCAAGAAACTGTCGCAGTTTTCAAAGAGTACAGTATCAGCCGTCACTTTGCAACGAAGCATGCTAACTACGCTAGCAAGCAGTCCCCGCAAGAACGGGCGGCTGCGGCTCAGAGGTTGAAGGCTAATTTACAGACTCAGCAACATTTTTTTCACCAACAAACTGCGATTCAAGAGTCAACTACCAAGGCAAGTTTTTTTTACTGGCATTCAAATTAGCAAAGGCTAGCAAGCCTTTCTCCGAAGGCGAGTTTTTAAAAGAATGCATGATAGAGACAGCAGGTCTCTTGTGTCTGGAGGCCAGTTTGAAAAAATCAGTTCATCACACAGGACTGTGACTCGCTGTGTGGAACTGATTGATGAAGATATAGCCAGAGAATTAAACAAAAAGGCTGAGTCCTTTAAGTTATATTCACTAGAGCTGGATGAAAGTAATGACGTGAAAGACACTGCTCAGCTCCTCATTTTTATCCGAGGGATTAATGACAGTTTTGAGATAACGGAGGAGTTTTTGACCATGGAGTCCCTGAAAGGAAAAACGCGAGGAGAGGACTTGTATAAGCAGGTGTCTGCTGTCATCGAGAGAATGAAGCTACCTTGGAGTAAACTTGCCAATGTCACAACGGATGGATCGCCAAATTTAACTGGAAAACATGTTGGGCTGCTGAAAAGAATCCAGGATAAAGTGAAAGAGGAAAACCCTGACCAGGATGTTATTTTCCTTCACTGCATCATCCATCAGGAATCTCTGTGTAAGTCTGTATTGCAGCTTAATCATGTCGTGAATCCAGTTGTAAAACTTGTTAACTTTATACGAGCAAGGGGACTTCAGCATCGTCAGTTTATTATGTTCCTGGAGGAAACTGATGCGGATCATCAGGACTTACTGTACCACTCTCGTGTCCGCTGGTTAAGTTTGGGCAAAGTGTTTCAACGAGTGTGGGAGCTGAAAGAGGAGATCAGCGCATTTTTGGAGTTAATGGGGAAATCTGACAAATTTCCTGAGCTAAGCGACAAGAACTGGCTTTGTGACTTTGCATTTGCTGTGGACATATTTTCACACATGAATGAGTGTAATTAAATGAATGCATTTGGAAATCAATTTGTACAATGAGCCTTGCATATTCATGCTTTGCTACCTGTTAAAGGCCAAATCCTTTTATAAAAAATTACAAAATTTATATTAGTTCACACAAACACTCCATCCATCTGTTCCTGGCCCGGCCCCTCTGTCAAATTTTAGAACCCATTGTGGCCTGCGAGTCAAAAAGTTTGCCCACCCCTGGGTTAGATTCTTGTGTTCTGAAAGAAGCACGACAAGCGAAACAATAAAGCAGTTTAGTCTTTTTTTTCTGACCCATAAAAACTGCTCTGCTGAAATGAAATAAGTTGTGAGGTTGACTTGCACACAAAGTCATGTTTAAGTTTGTTTCTGACTCGATGTCTTTGTAGTAGATATTATCTCTATCCAGGCCCGGTTCTATGAGGGTGAAAAAGCATGCGTTGCACCCTTTGAGCATTTCACTGTACATGTTGCAACAACAGTTTCTTCATTTAATCTTTGAAAACTCACACAGCCAAACATGCTCTTTTTTTACCAGAGCTCTTCAGTTCCTCAGAATGACAAGTGCAACAATATCCACATTGTTGCACTTGTCATCAACATCCATTATATGTCATTTGGTCTGTTTACTAATGTCCCTGGGGTCAGATTTAAGTACGGACATCTTTGTAGGATTTATTGTACATTTACACAAAAACTTAACAAAACAAAGCTTCCTATTCTTAATCTTCAGTAGGCCTATTTTTTAAATTCTTTTATCCCTTCATAGAACATTGCATATTGTTTCCATCTCAGATCCTAGTTTGGCTTGCAAATCAGATGCAAATAAAAGTAGCCTACATAGTATTGCCATTTGCTTTGTTTAAAAACAAACAAACAGCAAGTTTACATTTTTCTTTTCTTTTGTGTTTGAGTAAGTGACTTACTGTGTTAAAGAAAAGTTGTTGAACAGAGCTTAAAGGTGAAGTAAACTCATTTTTATTTACTCATTTAAACTTTATTTAACCAGGTGGGCCAGGCCTGATGCTGGGGGAATGTTGGCCTGAGGGAACACAAGGCCTAATTTGGATTTTCATAGAAAAGAGGGAACATAAGGATGACCCCTGTTGGTCAAATGCATTGAGATGAAGGAACTTGTTTCGCAGGGAGATCTGGCCAAGACAGTCAGCAGAAAAAAACACACAAAGTTACAAACGGAGACATAAAAGGAGAAAAAGTGCAATTTACGAATACTCAAATTTGCATTAAAAGAGAAACCAGTGTGTTTGAGTCAAAGCTGGGAGATAGTAGTTCCAGCAGTAGAGTTTAAAACATTGACATCCTAAAGAATCTGCCTGCAAGTCTTTCATTTTAGATTTAAAACCATCCGAGCTTTAGGGACAGAGAGAATAAAGAGGTTTAGAGAATACCCTGTACTTTTCTGTGAGATAAAAACATATAGAATGTGTGGGAGCAGACCAAGAATTGCCTTATATGTATCGGTTTACCAGTATGAGCCCACCGGTCTCCAGAGAAGGCTATCCATGCCCGTGAGTACAACTCACAATGGTGAGACAGAGCTTTCCTGTTTCTAATGAACCTCAAGGATGCATGGTATGCTGTATATGTATACGCTGAGCGGAGGCGTGCATGTAGTCTTAAACACCTTGCAGCAACAAGACAAGAAAAATAAAAACCCAGTTTTAGCCTCAGCATATGGTTTAACATTGGGAGTCGACGATCAAAATAATCAGGTATTTGTAAGAATTTACAACCTCTTTGTGCTTTCCTTCAACTGTGACCACCACAGGTACATTTTGTGAGCTGGTCTTTGAGTTGGTAAACAACATACACTTGGTCTTATCTGCATTTAGAACAAGTTTCAGCTCATGCAGTGAATTCTGAACAACAACAAATGCATTTTGCTAATTTTCAACGGGCTGTGCAAGAGATGCAGCACAGCAGTATACAACACTGTGTTTATCCATGCTAGAACCAACTTAAGCAGTCATCTTCACCCCAACAGAAGTACAAATGAACACTGGTTAAAGCTATATAACCCTTACAGAATAATACTAATAGCTTTCATTCTCCTCTAAAAGCCCCCTGGCAGTCTATACACAAAAGCTAAGAAATCAAAATGTAGTTTATGTTATACATCTGTATTTATCTACTATAACTACAGTGGGAAAAGGTACTCCACTCTCCTTAGAGCCATTCACCAGACATTAAGTAATGAGCTGAATTTTAATCATTGTGTCATTTCAGTCTAGCAAGGACGATGTTGGCTGTTATTGCACTGCTGCTCCTTGTCCTACACAGGGGTCGTTCTTAAGAGACATAAAGGGATGCAACTTTATTTCATGCTTTAATTAAAGTCGTTCCACTCTTTCTAAACAAAGGCGTGCGAAGTGTGCTGCTGTTTCTTTCCACACTTCCTTTAGATGTTAAACCACTGGAGCGGTTTGATATTTGCATCATCCTTTTTTCTACAGTTTTTTAGCTCTTTGCAAAATACAAAATTATTTTTTTTCTGTAGTTTATTATTTTTAAATATTTGTTTACAGAATCCACTTGATTTGTATACTATTAAACAACAGAGTTTGTTATATGAGACTTATTCTCCTCTAACCTTTATTTCAAGATTTTTGGCTAAGAGGAAAATTTGTTCACAATTTAAAAAGAATGTAATCTTAACTTTGCACATGTCCTTAATACATTACTCAGGTTAGTGAGAAAGCCAGTCAAATATAAGCTAATTCCAAAGCTGTAAAGCTTTCATGGTATTTTTTGTCCCCTTTGTGCCCTATGATTTCTCTAAGGGATGAGCGAGTAATTAATGAAACAAAGCACAGATGATTGTTAGCATGCACACACACTGCCCTTCAGACACTCGATTCTCACACACTGCAGAGGTTTTAGACATTTCTGATTTCGTCAGTTTGAGGCATGGGTTCAGTTGTGCCTTAACAAAATGTTAGCCATGCAGAATGTGATGTCACTAAGGCAAGCCAAGTCTTGTTAGGGCTCATCAGCTGCTAAGTTATCTTGGCAAACAGGAAGAGAAAAACAGAACTAACAAGGTGCTTAAAGCTTCAGTAAATTAAAATTATAAATCAAAGTCAGAAGACCTACGGTTAAAAAAAAAAAAAAAAAAAATCTCATCAGAACAAAGAGCTGGTAAACTGGTAAACTGGTTGTTACAATATGTACCCTTTTAATTTTCCTTGTGCTGTGTTTAGAGTACTGAGATAGGTCATTTAGATGAAGTTTTTATCCTGTGCAAAGTGGTCATGGAAACAGCAGAGCTGAAAAGATAGACTATTTTGTCGTCATTTTTTCTATATCTGATACTCTGTATTAGTTCACACCAGTACAAAGTAAAAGGTTCTAGATATCCTCATGAACTTCTGATCAGTGTATTAAATTCTATGATTATGGCCTTTTTTTTTTAGTTTTGTCTCAGCTCACATGCTTCATAGTCCACAGAGAAAGAAAGGGTCTGTAATGGAGGGTGGGGGTGGGGATGGTTGTGAACAATGTCCTCTCTCAGGAGCAAGGTTAGATCTCCCAGGTGTTTCCAGATAGTCATTATGGGCCATGGGAACCAAGGTCATTGCTCTGTCATCAATGAGCAGAGGGAGCCTGTCACACAGACAAAGCTGCCTCCCACAGACACCCAGATCAATTATCTCTGCAATTGATTTGCTGTACCCTTTGTAATAATATGTTTTCCTTTGCAGTGGAAGTCAAAATAATCAAGAGAGACACTTACAGGCCCACACTATCAGTTTGTTTTCTCTATTTCTGGAAAGAGTGATTTTATCTCTTAGAGTCTATTTTGTAAAGAAACAGACACCTGCTGCTGGAATGATGTGGTGCCCATAGTATCTGATAGAAAAGCACATTCTTACATAATGAAGGTTTGTATAAAACTTAAACTTCTGAAGCCGTGTCCAAACATGAAAGTGGATTCAATCAGCATTCCCCAGGCTTGTTTGCTTTTTAGTACAACCAATCTATCATGCCACAGAACCATGCCCAGAAATAAAATAACACTTTTTTTGATGCCATCCTGATTTCCTTATTAAGTCTGACCCCGGGTTTCAGCGTTGGCATGCTGGAAAGCTTTTAAAACAAGCTTGAGGTCATGACATTACTTTTAATGTGGATGAGGATTTTGATAGTTTCATGATTCAAAACTTCCATATTAAGCATTTAGTGTGTGTAGCACTCTGGGAATGGGACCAGCTATAAGCAGGTCAGAGAGATTGTCTTACCTGTCTGATCTGCTGGACGAGGGCATAATTACCCTCTTCTTGGTGAACAACAATAGTGCAGTCAAGCTGATGTGCTGAGATTGATGAAGTGTCTTAACTCTACAGTCGACATGACACATGAGGTTAAACTACAAACTAACAAATGATGTCTTCATATGTTGTAATAAAAACATTGCTGAGTATTGGGTTCTGGGAGCTTAAAGACACATCCTCAAGTTACTTGTTTTGCCCAACCACCAGTCTACGTCCCTGAAGATACACTTAACAGTGATGTAAAGCAGAACAAGGGAAAGCCTTTTAAATGGAAAAATCTGGAATCAGTGAATTTTAGCTTCTCAGTTTTGCTAATTCAGTTTAAATTATGACAACTAACTTTTTTGTTTATGAAGATGCTTGCATACATTGGGCCAGGATTAGTGACCTACCCTCCTCACACAAGGAGGTAGGTAAAGGTGCCTTCCTGAGCAGCTTCTTTAAGTTGGTTGTCAGCCCTGTTTGCCTCACTGATGTTAATCACACTAGTTCTACTTCCAGCCTGTATCCAATATTGGTGTTTGCTCATTTCATTACACCTTTGTTTGTCAGCATTTCCACCGTGAGGGACAGAAAATGGACACTTGCAGTATGTGCAAAATGTAACATATTCAGTGTTTCCCCTACCATTATATTACGGGGGAAGGTCAAGTTAATTAAAAAAAAAAAAATCTTCTTTTTTCAAGAAGTCATTTAAGGATACCTTTCCGATTGAACAGGACATCTGTCATTAAAAGTAACGCATGAACACCAAGATTCCTTCAAGTGTTTGTGTCAGCATCCGTCTGCCCGCACCCCTCCCCCAAAGCTGTAAACCTAGGGGAAACACACATATTCATAGCCAGGTATGTTTTATAAGGAAGCTGTAATTCTCCTGGAGCTCTGTAAAAAAACACTTACTTCCTTTTTTAGTATGACAGCTAGCCTAACTGTGATCACGCAGCAGGTCCTGTTAGTATGATAAGCCTGGCCAGCTAGGCAATGTCTGAAACGCTGAGAAAATGATTAACACTTGAAAGACAAATCAGTATTGAACTTAGTATCTGACTCGTGGTGCATTATTGATGTTTTTCTATTAAAATAAGAAGAGCCTTGTCAATGACATTGATTGACATGTATACGGACAGTCATTGCAAGCAAGGTGTATTGTTTTGGTTTTGTTAAAAACCGGGACATATTTGTGTTTTAGAGATATTTGTGGGGACTCGGGACACAGAGCTTAAAAATGGGACGCTCCCGGTCAAATCGGGACGTATGGTCACCCTATTTCTGGTGCATTGGGATTCTTTTGGATAAAGAGCAATTATCTCTCCTTTGTTATGGGTCATAAGGTTCCTCTCTTAAGTCTCACTTAAATTATGGATGAGTTTAAAGGAGGCTTAGAAATATTGAGTTGGGTATTACTATGTATGCATGGATTCATCCCCCTGAGTGTGTTCCTATTTCTTTTATCTGAAGATATAACCAATTTAAGATTTACTCTGGTATGAAAGTGTACGCCAAAGGAGAACAGTAATGAGTCTGCTTTTATTAAAAGTAACTCCTGGATAATGAGCAAAGTGAATTAGGGAATACTCTGTGCAAAGGTCAGCAGTTAGGTTGACACTATGTTCCCAATGAAGGTAATACGAAGATTACTTCTAATGAACTCTTCAACTTCTGGAAAAGTTGTTTTGATTTATAAAAACGTTTTACAATTAAAGCTTCATTTCCAATGACGTTCAATAATATAATCCCCTTTTTCCAAGGCATTTAGAGCTGTCCTGCCTTAACTGTCATATTGGGAAGCAGTGCGTTTGCATCACTACCATTAAATGAATTTAAGCAATCCTTCATGTTGTCCTCTTAGTCAATTCTGTTGAATCCATAAAAATAATGAAATGCTTTTATTCATCCATGTGTGACTGTGTGTGTCTGCGTGCACAGTGGGAGTTGCTGTGGTCCCTCATCCTCCTCTTCACCTTCTCTCTGCTGCTGGTCTGGTTCTACTTCTGGTGGGAGGCACATAACGACTATAATGAGTTCAACTGGTGAGTACACGACTGAGCTGAAGGTTCACTTCAGGTCACACTGTGGCTAAATACAGGTAACCATATTGTTTTGTCTGCAAATAACTTCTATCTATGTCTGTTGTTGTTTATTTCCTGGATCATCAGTTTAATCTGTCCTCTGCCTTAATCCGAACAGATACCACCCAGACATCCGCAGATTATACCATTATGTAACAGAATTGGCTCACCCAATGTTTTTTATTCTGTTAATGGGTCAACCCGTGCAATTTTCATGTGACCACAAGGTTATTTGACAAAAAACAATGGGCTACCAAAAGCTTCATATCAAACGTTTAAATTTATAAATATGTTTTATTTGAATGTTTCAAAACATGATGCCGATTTCTCCAATAACTAGAGCCGAACTGATTAATCAGCCGGCCGATATTAGCTTATCCAGTGGCTATCGGTATCGGCTAATTTTATCGCAGCTTTGCGCAGATATTACAAGATTTATTTTGAGCATCATTGTATTACACTAGCAGTTATCTTTCTGGCTGTTACCAGCAGATTTTGCTATATGGATTAGAACAAGCATTATCACTCTCCAGAGTGTCAGGCGGTGATGCACGTACATGCACAGTTACTTTCCAGTTGAGTGACCATTTTGTCTTCATTACATATCTTTTCCAAAAGTGTTTGATCCACATTTGAGCGATCAACGTGATAAATTTGTATATCTATATCTTTCTGTCTGTACATATTGAACATAGATCTAAGAAAGATAATGGCCGATATATCTGAATCAGATTTATTTTTCCCCCCCAATATTGATTTTGGTGTCGACCCCAAAATTCCATATTGGTCCCAAAAATTCCATATCCGTTGGGCCATACGTACAACTAAAGGAAACCAATTTATTTTTCTATACTAAAGGTGAGACTAAAATTCAGCAACACTTGACTTTCAGAAAATAGAAGAAGAGAAGGAGTTAATAACAAACCATTCAAAACAAAAAGAAAACATTTGAATGTGCAATCTTTTAGTATCCTGCAACCCTGAATGAGACAGCTTTTCCCACATTCTTTCCAAGAGTTTTTTTTGACAACAATGAATTCAATTGTTCTAAATAAATGTGTGGCATGTTTGAGTACATGCTGTTAGACAAAAGGGTTGCACCTCTGTCCCATAATCACATATTTCCCTCCAGCTTTCCCCCCCCTCCCCCTCTCAGTAAACTCTTACATTGACACCATTATAACCTCCTCTCATAGTCCTCTTTTGCCCTCCGCTGTCTCTTCTCACATTCCTTCACAGTATCTAAGTCCCCATTGTATCCTGTCACTCCACTGTTTTCTTATCCCCAAACAGCCAACCCATTCCAATTTCATCAGCAATCTCACCAGTGTTCATTCACCTCTGGAGGTCAGTTTTGGTCAGCAGACATTTGCCTCCCCTTGATAGAACATGTACACATTTCCTGCTTTCCTTCCTGCTTTTTTGGAGGGTTGAGCATATAATCACTGAAAGTGACATATCTGCCCTTGTGCATTCCAGTGATTTAGCAGCAGGGAGTGTTTCAGTCCACCCGCAGTATAAATGTATTCACAAAGGCCTGTTAGCATCTGCTCTAAGTGACCCTGCTGTGGCTCTGTGCCAGCTGAATCACTGATAAGGCTTTGAAAGTAATTAGTGCAATGGGACTGAGCTGTCACATCTAAATACACATGTGCACTTGTTCACTTGTCTTTGCTCCGCAGCTTGACAATGTACCATTTTGTGTGTCAGTGTACATTATGTCTAAATGCAAGTGTTTGCAGGAAAGAACAATTGTGATAAGTGGAGCAGTATGTATCTTTGTTGTTGCCTTACTCTCTTTCTAATGAACGTTAAGTTCCCCATAAAACACGAGGGGAATGGTTTGACCCCAACCTGTTTAATTAACTCATATCTCCCTGTGGCATATTTAAAGTGTCTTGGTCCACTGAGTCAGCTGTCTTTGTTGTATCTGTGTAAGTTTAGTACAAAAAATAAATGCTAATGCTTGAGGGTTCTTGATATGTGCCTGCCTTTAATTCAAAGACTTTAAATAAACACATTTAAGTGTTAACTTAGCATGAATTTGTTTTTGAACTAGCCTTCCTCTTTTCTTCAAGAACTATTTTATAGATTTAAAGTCTTTCTATGTGATTTTTCACACTTAACTGTAATATAAATCAAGTATATCCTCTGAAAATAACTCTGTGAGTCATGACTGTCTACAATGGGTGTAACACCCGAGTCCCACTGTCTGTGATGTTTTCAGAGTTTTCAGAGTCCTATCTTCACTTTGTTTACATCGCCAGGACGGCCGGCTGACTCCTCCCCTCGTGTATAAAAGTTGTTTAATTGAGGGACTAGAGAAAAGAAGAATAACATACTGTACTCACTGCTTAACTGTGTTTCTAGATCACGCTCATTTCAGGTAAATTTACATGCAGTGTGAAGATACGAGCATAATAAAGATCGCTAGCATTAGCATGCTAACACAACAATGCAGCGCGAGTTGTTTTGGTTTCATGCTGGTGCTCAAGGGCGACATCTACTGGATCAAAAAATCACATATAAAGACTTTAATGGTACAAGCTTTTACACTTCCATTAATATCCTATCTTCTTTATTGAGTTTTTTCTTTACCTTTTTTATTGTAGAAGGAGACAGGCAGAATAAAGAGTAGAGAGAGAGTAACCAAAAAATGTAACCAATCTGTGTTGTGGTTAAACCTTGAATGGTGAGATTTGGACACAGCCGTTAATATCCTCCTCAACAATATCGCTGTAAAACTAGTAAGACACCTTTTGGTTTGAACAAAGCTAAAATGTCAGATAATTGCACCGGTAAGTAATTATACAATGCAGGGGAGCTCCCAGCATGTGAAATGTCATTCACTCTTTTGTCCCTGCAGGTTCCTCTACAACCGCTCCGGGGAGTGGAGTGATGGCACTGTTCCCATCCTGGCCACCACCGCTGCTGGCTTCACCTACATTGCATTTTTAATGGTCAGTGCTGCATCAAATATTCTCCATCGAGGTTCTATACATAATGCGATCATTATGTAGTTAATAGTTGTAGTGAGTAGCAGCACATTTTGAATTGTTTGCATGTGTTGACTGATAAAACAAACATTTATGTAGAGATGTTGAGATCTGTGACGAAAGAGACTTGTTCTTCAAAGTGTAACTCTTATGTGTGTGTGTGTCGCTCTTATTTTTATTTTGGTTCCAGGTTTTAGCACTTTGCCACATTGCACTTGGGCAACAGTTGAATTTGCACTGGATCCATAAGGTAACTGTCATTGTCATCTGGTTGCATAATTGTTTGTTTAGCTGGTAAAAATTGTAAGGTAGACAAGGGTGGGAGAGTTTTTCCATTTGTGTCTTTGTTTGTATTGTGTGTGTGTGTTTCTGTTTGTGTATATGTGGAGCTGTTGTTTATACTCTTATGTGAAGGCTTGGTGCCTGCATGTGCGTTCATTCATTGCTGATCAGCTGAACTCATCCTGAACTTACAGTTTGAAATGGTGTTGTCCCAGGAGGATTGTGAAAGGCCATTAAATGACCTGCTCTAAAATGTTATCAACAAACCAAACACAAGGACCGAACTCTCTTAGGGGTGTGAAAGAGCTGGAGGCTATTTGAGGTTATGGTGCGTGAGTGTGTGTGTGTTTGTGATTCTGTGGGTGCGTACATGTGTTAATCCATAGTGACAGTCTCTCTTATATCTGTCCCTCTCTGTTCACACAGATAGGAGTGGCTACTGCTCTGCTCACCACCATCATTGGGGTAATATCTGTCAATCAAACATGGGGTCAAGAGTGGGATGTCATCCCCATTTCCCTACAGGTCAGCAGACTGAAACACAGGAAAGCAACATATCCACTTTTGATGCTTTGCCATCTCTTCTTCTTCTGATTTAGGTTAGGGTTAAGGGTTAGGCCCAAACTGAGCATTATCTTACACAGGGGGTTGGTCTTTTATTTCTAAATACAGACCTAGAGAGGTTCATGATAAACTGTTTTACAGATTGACTCTTTCTTTCTTTCTTTGTGTGAATGTTTTCAGATAACTGTACAACCTTCTGAAACTATTCTCTTTATCAAGCTCCTTTATCAGCATCATGTTTATGCTTGTGTCTTTATTACATGTATTTATTTAGTGATTGTGTTTTTACAAATGATCTGTTAGTAAACTGTTAATCGAAATTATACAAACCTTTAATATATAATGAGGTATGTTTATGATTATAATGTTTTTATTATTAAGTGTCTTGACAAAAGAAAATGTCTTTAATGCCATGCCTCTCTGTCTTTGTTTTTTTTTTTCCCTGCCTGCTACAACTTCTTTCCTAAACCCTGATTTTACTGCCCTGATTCCTTTTTTCTTTTAAATATACCATGCCTTTATGATCTCTACTCTCTCTTATATGTCTGTCCAGGCTACTGGGCCGTTCCTGCACATCGGGGCTCTTGCTGCAGTAACAGCACTGTCTTGGATTGTGGCTGGACAGGTTGCCCGCTCAGAAAAAACAAGTATGTTTACATTTACAACACAGAGTACAACATACCCGTACCTCACCAGTGGTAACCATATGCTACACAGAAACACAAATACAAATAGAGGAAGAGTGGTAAATGATTAACACTATGTTGACAGAGGCCAGGACCTCCACCCAGGGTGTCAGAGATAACATTCCTTCAGGCTCATGTGGTGTTTTCCAGACAGGACACTTTGATTAGTTTTCATTTTGGTGAATAGCAGTTCTTTGTGTTTATTCTAACTCTCTCTTAAGGGTGTATGTAGTATTGCACACGTTTGAATTTAATTTGAGGTCAGTGTCACTTATGCAGTAGTCTTAGTGTAATTGTTAACAAAGTTATTATAAATATAGAAACCTATGGGGTAATCTGTTTTGTTATCCAATCTGCAAAAAGCGCTGGTATATAGAAGAGTCCCTTAACAATAACCAATAAAATCCTGGAGTCTCATTCAAAAATAATCCCTCTCAGGTTGCGGTCACACTGGCCATCCGTACCGTGCCATACTCAAGCTCGATTGGCCCCCCGCTGCACCATTCCTGTGCCGGCCCGTGGTCACACTGCACAGGACTAACCGCGCCTAAGCATGATTACCTCTTACATAAAGTCGTAATACAACACATGCACGCTTTATGTTATTATGAAGCGTGCTCAGTTTACAAACAGGCGGGCTGGAGAGAGAGAGAGAAAAAAAAAGGGACGAGCAGTCGAATCTGCGTCTGTAAATCGGAGAACAACACAGAGAGCATGACAGCTACTTTACTGACTTTGCAGCTTATTTTAAGCCATTTTAATCAGACACAGCCATAAATAAATTGAAAAATAAAATAGACGTGTGGGCCAGTACACTGGTCTGGACTGAAAGAAAATATTACCACCAGGGGAAATAGCAGTACCTATATGTTCCTCTGCTCTGTGTGCATCTATACAAGTCTCCAAAAGTTACCTTGAACAACTTTGTACTGTATGAGATGATGAGATGCCAAAGGGTTATGATTAAGTCTGGTTTTGTGGGCGTTTTTTTGTCCTTAGAGAAAATAAACACAGTAAGACGATGATACAATGTTTTATTTCCCAGATTCACTGCCTTGTTTTTAATAAAGCTGTGCACTCTCTGTGCTCACTGTCTAAGTCATTTCACCCCCATCTGCACCTGTGTGTGTGTGTGTGTGTGTGTGTGTGTGTGTGTGTGTGTGTGTGTGTGTCTGTACACAGTCCCCTGTGTGTAACACGAGTTGTCTACTCATTTCCACTCAGGAGCTGACCTTGAAACTGTAACTTCATTTTTGCACACAGACATGACGTTGGTACCTTCTGTTTTTAAGTTAACTTTAGTAAAGAAAGGCAACTAAGAATGTTTATCAAAAGAGTTTATCTATTTTTTCAGTTTCAGGATCTTATTGTCCTGTCTCCTCTCAGTGTTTCAGGTAGTGGTCATGCTGCTGTATCTCACTGTGTTACTGGGACTCTATGTGGTACCTCTTTACATCACCTCCCCGTGCATAATGGACCGCAACTCCCTCAAACAACGCCCTGATGTCATTGGCCACCAGGGAGCCCCCATGGTGAGTCAGATGACCTCGATCATCCACTCCAAATGTGGTAATATGAAACAAACCCCCTACAAGAAGTTATATTACATATGCTTTAACACTGCACATACGTTTAGCATCTTTATAATGGTTCCAAAGAGTGTCAAACCTCTAAATCTCAGTACTGTAAATGATGTGGAGCCCTTGCAGGTCATGGTTATTTCCTTCCAAAATGAAGGTGAAAGAAGAAAAATTGCCTCCCTCCAGGATATTTGTCTACCTTGTTAAAAAACAGTTTTTCTTTCCCCATCCTTCCCAAGGCTATTCTAGTCTATTTGTGACCCTGTTGTTGTTGTACAACTGAAACTAGTCCACAAGCATAACAAAGTGAAAGCCTGGAGCTCCCTCTGTTTAATATACAGCAGTGACATATTTTCTGCAGGAGTTACAGACTTCTGCATGGCATAGACAAAACAAATGGGAGATTGATTAGAAAGACAAACACATGAAAGACTGCTTTGATCACATTCACTGATGTCTCTTTTATACTCCAAGAGAGAATTAAAAAGCCTGTTTGAGCCTGTTTGTTAAGAATGTATCAAAATGTAACAAAGATGTGATTTATGCAAACCAAAGCACACTTAGCTTTTTATATTTGATTTCTGTTCTTGCATCTACACGTCACCTGCTGAAGGTTTTATGAACTTGGCTTAACACTCATTCAGGGATTGTGCAACACTTGGAAGAAAAAGCGAAGGTGAATACTGATTACTCATCACAGTTACTCATATGTTCCCTAACAACCTGATGTCTATGGTTTCTGTGTAAAGTGACTGATATTCACAGTGGAATCTAAAATTAGGAGTGCCCCTGAGAGGCCAAGAGAAACAAAATCACAGGACTCAACTCAGTTTCCCAGATTGATTGATTCCAGAGTCATTTATATCACGTGGTTCCCAGTCACTGACTCATAGGAGGAAGCTTTTCTAGTTAGTAATGTCTATTGGCTTGGTATTGATTAAAACCAGGTCATGGTGATGATATGCATTCTTTTGTGTTTTTAATTTTTTTGTATTTTCGTGTGTTTCTGTTTGTTCCAAGCTTGCTCCTGAGAACACACTGTGGTCCTTCCAGCGAGCTCTGCAGATGAACGTCACTGGGTTTGAGGCTGATGTCACTATCAGGTACACACACACACACACACACACACACACACACACACACACACACACACTCTCACTTTCACTCTCTCCCTCTCTCTCTCTCTCTCTCGCTCTGTCTCAATCAATACAGCAGAATGACAAAGCCAAAAGACTATTTTTCTCTCTTGTCTGGATTCTTCCTTGCTGTTTGGATTCCTTTTATTGCCTTTTGAAACATTTGTTTACCAAAAACATCTGGAGCAAATGAGCAGTAGTGAAAGCCCACAGTGGACTGAATGTCATTAATCAAATTCATCCATGTTGCTGTTATGCATTCCTTTTTTTATATATAGTCACAAGTGCCTCGGCCCACAGCGCATTGTCTTTTTTCAAAAGTATTTTCTACCTGATTTTCATTTTAACGGCGTTAACGGCACTCCTGTTGTTTAAATAGCTTGTACTTGCATGAAATTTGCTTTTTAAGTACATTTTTAAAACAAACACCCTCCATGAGTGTGTTTGTTTTAAAATGAGGTGTGTAAAGCTGGCTCGCCCTATTTTGAGGACACCAAGATTGACTAAACCATGGACCACCTAAAACCGGGTCTGAAGACTGATATTAAGAGGACACCTTAGAAAGATGGGCACACATTGGCGAGTTCACAGTGCACTTCCACTGAGCCTGTTGCACACACACAGGATGAACACAAATGCCACAGTTTAATATCAGTGCATGCTCATACATTCAGTCTTAAATGTGACAGAAAACTGAGAGACGGAAAGCCTTTGTTTCTGTTTCTTTCCTAGCTCTCCTCGTCCTGTCTAATACACACAGAAATGCATGCTGAAGCACACACACTCAGATGCTCTCATGCAACAGAGAGCTGGATTTATAATATTTCTAATGAGTGCCACACATAATGGAGCACACAGATATGAATACAGACAGCCCAGTGTCTGTTACGCATGCATACATTAGTTACATAGATCCTGTCAGATCCTGATGGTATTTCTGGAGATTTTAATAATTAATAAGGGTATGCTTTTCTGCCTCATGCAGAAATATTCACAGCGTCTTTCTGATCGTTTCTGATGTTGAGGGCATTTTCAATGAAACATAAATTCATTCTGGTGTATTTCATACAGTGTCCTGTGTGTAATCTATGTGTTCAGGGGCAAAATGAAAGGAGAGATACTAAATGAGCCGGTTGGAGTTTGGTCTATTTAAGAATAAAGGCTGAAATCTGCACCGAAAATAACACTGGCGCACCTGGATCTTAATGGGAATGAGTGCTGACACTCTGATTGGTTTGATTTATGTTAACGCCCAAAACACACCTATAAGTATAATCAAGGGAATACGCAGTCAAACTGGGCCTCTAGTATTAAAGAGGACATATTATCCCCCTTCTCCACCTTTTCAAACAGCCCCCTGTGGTCTAAATGAAACATCTGTGCTGTGCTTTGGTCAAAATATAACATGAATCAAGCACCAGAGGAGGTTTGTGACCCTGTATAAACCAGCTCTCTCAGAACGCTCCGTTTTGGTGTGTGTCTCTTTAAATGTAATGACCCCCCCCCCCCCCCCTGAGTTTTCCCCGTAGACAACACTCCTCTGTAGTGAGAATACAAATGGCAGACCTGCGCAAAAATGTTGTTCTAGGCTGGAGGTGGAGTCCATGGGTGGAGACACCAGGGGAGGGGAGGGGATTTTTTTTATACCAGAATCCCACTGTGACATCACAAGGAGAGCACATTTGAAACAGAGCACTTTCCTCTTTGTTGTAAGACTTATGCAGACCACAAATAAAGGACTGGATGGGTTTATTTCACATTTTGTGGGTCAGTAGACACTCAGGTTACCTAAATAGATGTTCAGAAACACTGTAAAAGATGATTTTTCATAAATTGTCCCCTTTAAAAGAAAAAAGTGTAAATATGATTTACACATCAAAAGAGTAAATAAACACATACTTCATATACTTTCTAGCATCACAGGACCGAGCTACAGCAACTGAGAACAAGCTTCAGTGATGCAGCAGCAGATCAGTCTATCAGCAGGCTTTAGATGGAGGCATGATACCTCTAATATAATAATGGGAGCTGACTGAATCACAGAGACACACTTGGAGGAAGAGGGAGGAAGTGAGGGTGCTGGATGGATGGATAGTGAAGTGGCCATGGTTTATGAAGGATAGTGAGAGTACATGTCTACTGATGCATGTACAGTTATAGAGGATGGGTGATGGAGCACCAGGGGGAGAGTTGTTTTTATAGAGCATGGTGCACCTTTCTGGGTTTCAGCCCCCTTTTTTGTAATCTTGTGGATTATATGCTTATTGTCAATCATTCTTACATTAGCGTGCGTGCGTGCATGCGTGTATGTGTGTGTAAGGTTCAATGTGTGGTTGGTGCGAGCCGCTGACAGGTGAGCTTCTGACTGTGCTGAGTAATTAGGCTTGACGACAGCCTGAGCGACAGTGAGACTCCACTTCTTCAACAGACACACGTGTGCACACAACACACACACATTAATTACACCAACAGATATCGTTATATATCTATTGATTATAACCAGTTTTTTAATGACTTTAGTATTCATCATTTAAGTATGTGTACTGATGCCAAGAGCACTCAGTCAGGACTTCAAACATAAGAGTCATAGACTTCCTTTAAATCATTTCATCATGCTGAATCCCCCCCCCCCCACTCGTCTTCTGATCACCAGTGAGGATGGAGTGCCTTTCCTGATGCATGACCACACCCTGCAGAGGACCACAGATGTACAGAAGGTTTTCCCAGACAGAGCAACGATTGATGCTTCCTACTTCAACTGGACGGATCTGCAGCATCTCAATGCAGGACAGTGGTTCCTAAAGGTAGTTCTGGGGTGATGAGATGAAATATTAAACTATTTCAAGCCTCGTGTCAGCTATGAGTAGTTCAATGTTTTGTAGTAAGGGTCATTAGCCCATTGAGTCATGAGACCCTTCCTTCAGTTTCTTTTAAATACTGCAATCCAATCAGGATTTTAGACGATTCTCTCCTGTATGCAGAGTGGACATTAAAACATTATTAATTTATTAAAATATTATTTGTGTGTTAATTAACCTTCAACCTGCATGAAGTACAAACTAGTGTCTAGAATAGAATGAAAACACTTAATGAACAATGTGCCCCTCTGTCCCTGTGTTTCAGGGTGACCCTTTCTGGACTGTGCACATGCTGTCCCCACACGAGAAGGATCTGATTACCAACCAGAGTGTGTGCAGCCTGGAGCAGCTTCTGAAACTGGCTTCCTATCACAACACCACAGTGGTGTTTAGGCTGAGGAGACCTCCTCCAGAACACCCCTGCCATTACAGCTGGATCAATGATACTCTGCAGGCTGTGCAGCAGTCTGGCATTCCTCAGAGCCTGGTAAGTATATAGGAGTTGAATGCTGATGTCAGCTCCTAGACCCAATCTGCATCATGAACAGTCCTGTCCTCTCTCTTAAAATGAAAAAAGGAATCCAGCAATAATGATGTCCATTTTTATAGTTTCTCTTTCTCTGTTAACAGGTTTTATGTGATTTTTCACTGTTAAATGTAATATAAATCAAGTATATCCTCTGAAAATAACTCTGTGAGTCATGACTGTCTACAATGGGTGTAACACCCGAGTCCCACTGTCTGTGATGTTTTCAGAGTTTTCAGAGTCCTATCTTCACTTTGTTTACATCGCCCGGACGGCCGGCTGACTCCTCCCCTCGTGTATAAAAGTTGTTTAATTGAGGGACTAGAGAAAAGAAGAATAACATACTGTACTCACTGCTTAACTGTGTTTCTAGATCACGCTCATTTCAGGTAAATTTACATGCAGTGTGAAGATACGAGCATAATAAAGATCACTAGCATTAGCATGCTAACACAATAATGCAGCGCGAGTTGTTTTGGTTTCATGCTGGTGCTCAAGGGCGACATCTGCTGGATCAAAAAATCACATGTAAAGCCTTTAAATACAAAACGTTCAGATCCTGTCCCTGTCGAAATGTAAATCTCACACACTTCTAATGAGATAAGTGTAATTGTAGTTCTATGTTTTGTGCTGTTTGTAGGTGATGTGGACTCCAAATGAAGACAGAGCGATGGTGAAACAGCTGGCCCCTGGTCTGATCCAGACCTCACTGGAGAAGCTGAATCCTAAGAGTCTAGATCAGTCTGGCATCAGCAGGCTGCTGCTCAGATACAACCAGGCCAGCACACAGGAAATCAGGTCAGGACAATAACACTCACAAAGTTGATATGTTACTTCTCATCTAAATGTTTTATTTGAAGACTGGCTGAATGTGTGTGATTACTTTCAGAGACTTCTCCCAGAGCAATGTCAACCTCACTCTTTACACTGTCAACGAGCCCTGGCTCTACTCGGTGCTCTGGTGCAGCGGGGTGTCTGCAGTCTCCTCAGAGGCACCACAGATCCTTAATAAGGTGCCTTACCCCGTCTGGCTCATGGTAAGCATCCATCACATGCTGGACAGATTTATGTTCTTTGCTTCTTTTCAGCTTTTACTTAATTATCAAGCACATTTTCTCTACAATCATCCAGGAGCCACTCTTTCTTCAAGCCTGGAGAAGATCATTTTAGTAACAAGATTTCAAAAAGCAAGTGTAAAAGACCTAAATTGGCTGCAGGTCTAAACAGTGTAGATGATATTAGATGTCAGCCGGTCTCCTCTGTTTGACTTAACTAGATTAGCTAATATCAACAATAGAGCCTTGCTTTCAACATAGTTCATCTTGTCACTTTATTTCCTGCTCCAAGCAAGCTCTCCTCTTCATTTGTCAACACTCATATGATGTCTAAGCACAATAAAAAAGACATTCATCATATCTGCAGCACATCCTGTAGTGTATAACACGTGCTCAACACAGCTCCTACATTGCACCTTTTGTACATTTTGTGTTTTTTATATTTTATATTTTACATTTTTAAATTCTATGTTATATATTGTAATATCTTCTTATACTGTATTATTTAAGTTGTTGCTAGTTCTGCTTTATTTCCTTGTTAATTGTTTAGCACCAATACACCAAGTCAAATTCCTTGTATGTGTAAATGTACTTGGCAATAAACCCCGATTCTGATTTCCAGTTCAGGCATATCTTGAAACCTCTTAACACAGTTATCCCCAACACTGTGCCTCTCTGTTATCGTTCCTCTCGCCTCTTCTGTTCAGTGTGCAAGCCTGCTCTTGCCGTCTGTGCCAACATATGGGAACTCTGCATGACAACATGTGGATGATGCCCAGGCCCCCTGCTGTGGTTCAGGGAGAGTTTAGGCTGTTGGGGCATCTGTAATACTGTCTGTTAGAACTGTGGAGCTAAGTCAAGTCAAATCTGCCATCGGGTGTTGTTTATCCCAGTGGAAGCGAATTTAAATCCTCAAGGCATCGGATTAGTTTGTGAAATGTTTTTTTTGTTTTTGTGTTGTTTTACATGAGTATATTAAGGATTGTGTTAAACAACATATCCTGTCAGCTGCACGCACACTACTGCTCATCTAAAAGAACTGTTCAGTACCTGTATCCCATGTGAAAATAACATTACAATATATTTTTATTCAGTTTATTCCAAAGGTGTGAGCTGATTTTCAGAATGATTTTTTTAAGACAGCTTTGAGTTTGTGGCTCAAAACAGGACTCTTGACATGTAGCGCCACCTAGTGGTGGACTATGCCATTGAAGGTGAAAAGCTTGAACCTACTGTAACTGTTGGTGTGTTTCTGTGTGTGTGTTTTCAGAGACCAGATGAATACTGCCTGATGTGGGTGTCTGCTGACCTCATCTCTTTTGCTGTTGTTGTAGGAATATTCATTTTCCAGAAGTAAGTACAATCACTCTGTATTTGAAAAGAAATGGAAACATCTTTCCTGTTCCTCTCTCTCAAACCCAAACACACATTTTAACACATATTTTAACATATCTTTTACTGCTAACTTACAAACGCCTCTCCCTTTATTTAGAAGACACCTCTGTGTACATAACTACAAAGCCAGCTCATACATATTAATGCAGCTCCTCGTGCTGTTATTGTTTTTTAATTATTTGCTAATAATGAACATCAAAGAGATGTAAAGAAATCTTCATTATTTCATTACCTATGCTTGTGTTTTTTATTGTTTTATGATGTATTTCATCTGGACGTGACAGAGGAGATTTTATCTTCGCTTCACTCCCCTCCTTTATGACTTCTCCTTAGCTGGAGAGTGATTTTGTCTGTTTGTGTGACACATTCTAAAGAGAGATGGACCTGCCTCCTGTTGTCTCTGTTACAGTCCTGCCTCGGCTCTGTAGCTTCTGCTGGCTTCTAAACTGACCTCTCTTGTCTCCTGCCTTCTTTTGTCCTTTTTTTTGTCCTTCTGCCTCTTCCTCGCCCTCTCTCCTCTGCCTGATTCGCATGCTCTTCTCCTCCTCTGCTGCATTCTGGCAACTTCTCTCAGCTATCACATGATCAGGTAACTGGGTCACCTCTCGGGACCCAAAGTCTTCTCAATTTTCACCCTCTTTTGTCTTTCACTATTTTCTTTATCCAACATGCTTTTATTCATCGAAGTCTTTTGTCTCCTCCATCTTTGTGTAATTCTTGTTCTTTATTTTTCACACTTTCTTTGTTATGACATCAGATTCCTCTCCACCTTCTTTCTGTCTTTTTTCTCTCTCTGCCTCACTTTGTAGGCATTCACCTGAAACATACTGCGATGCTGTCACTTCCCTCTAGAGGGAGGGTCTCTGCCCATGCTAGTCTAATAAATGAATGCTTTCAGCCCACATAGCACAGAACAAATTCTCAGCATTAAGTCGACATGTAGATTTAAAATCTCTGATCGCATTAATGCTAACGACTAGATGTCCAAATGGAGCTACTGTACTGCATTAATCAGGAGAAGTGCCTCAAGATTGGCTTTACTGATGCTGATGAAGTAAAAGCTTGCTTGTTTGCATTTCTGTTTCTTAATGCCTCTCTGCATTAGTCACAAGTCACTGTGACTAATGGTCTCAAGTTAATTTAAGTGAAATCAAAAGCTGTTCTCATTAAAGCAAGGACGCTGTTTTCACATACAGGAAATAGATTCCTCTGACATCACAGCTCAGTCCAGGGAGGGGGTTTACCAACAAATGTTAATTAAATGAACACACAACTAAAGTCCCTCAATGGAGTGAAATGATTTGTTCTATTTGTTCCACAGAATTTTAGCATCACTGCAAAATTGGTATTTGCTGAAATGCAAATCATATATGTTGGAAAGACTTTCTTAGGCAATTAGTGAAGAAGTAATTACCAACAAGACATTTTTAATAGAGAATTTTTCAGCCATAAAAACAATTTTAGGACTTCAGAGGACATGTGTATTTAGAGCAGAGGCAGCAGTATGAAGTTACATAATCACTGTCTAGCAAAGATGTCTAATCAAACATGTGACCCCACAGGTATCGCATGAGCGGTATGCGCAGCTACAACCCTGAACAAATCATGCTGAGTGCCGCAGTCAGGAGGTCCAGCAGAGACCTCAACGTGATGAAGGAGAAACTAATTTTCTCTGGTAAGACCCTCAAACCGAGAAGAGGCAGAATGTGTTTTACTCTTGGATGTTTTGTTGCATTCTTGTTCTCGTGTGTTTTGGGCTCCTGAACTCATAAACAAACTTATCTCTTTATAATTTACATTTTAATGGCTGATTTAAAAAACAGAGATTTTAGCTTTTTGTGAGTTCCAGGTGCCCAGCCAGCATGTTTACTGCATCCCAGCATGATCCTCTCTGAGTGTCTGTGAATGTTCTTCCTCCTCTTTCTCTTTCCCCTGTTGAAGGTCAACCTCAGTAGCAGCCTTTGTGATGTACAGCACCTCCTGTCCATGCTACCACCAGTGTGACTTACATTTCATGCATCCATTGCATCTCTCGTTGCCTGCCACTCCTCTGTGTACTATGCCCTTCTCCCCCTCATCCATCCATCATCCCTTCATGCACCAAACCTCCCCCATAACTCTCCTGCTGGAGACAACATCATGTGTAGGGGAGCTTATAGACGCCCCAATCTGTCTTGACAGCCTCTAGTGCTGGGGGGCAAAGGTAAGTCGAATCACTGCCAACTGTTAAAGGTTCTACATAGTTTCCATTTCCATTCAGTTTCTCTCTCATGTACTTCTATTTGTTACATTTTGTAATCTCTTTCACCAGTGCTGAGTTATTTTTTTTTTTTTTTCCAACGGTTGTGCTATAAATATGATGCAATGCCACCATGCTGTACACTGATTTTCTTCTTATCCTTTGGCGCCCTCCAGAGGTGGGGAATGGTGTTGGAAGTGCTGAAGAGCTGTATGCAGACAATGGCTACGACTACTACACCAATCAGGGCATAAACCAGTGATTGGGACTTACCTTTGTGAATCTGCTGTGAGAGACGGAGATGACAACAACGCTTTGTTTTCACATCAGAGCGAGGTCTGTCCTCCTCTGTCCTCCTACTCATTAACTGACAGATTTCTGTATCTGATGCGGAAAACAAACCACGCCAGTTACATCCTGTACATGCTGTAAATAGTTTTATGTTTTGCTTGTCGGATATGCTGCAACATACACGGGAATAAATGCACTTTTATGAATAGGACTCGCCAAATCTGTGGCCTCCTCTCTCACATCTAAACGTCTGAGAGGCTCTATAAGTTACCAATGCCTACTTCTTTTAAAGATGTGTTTTCAGATTATTTTGCGCTGATTCTCCAAAGCAGTACCTTGGTTGGTTTTAGCCAATTTACATGATATTAATGTCTTTTTAAAAAGGCTCTTTATTTATGGCTGAATGAAACTAGTACACTAACGGCTCATCATGCTCTCGCCTTCTGTCGACACTCAGCTGCGCTGTTGTTCACAAAAGTAATGATATAAGTATTTATATTTAAAGAGAAAACTTCAAAAGGCAAACGATTAGTTTACAAAAGCCCTGCCTTCTACTCCTAGTGAAATATTCACATGGTGCATGTAAGATAATTTACTATTTTGATAGAGGTTGAATTTCCCCTTTTCCCAACTTTTGACCGTGTAACAGTAACGATCATATCAAGTAAAAGTGTGCGCGAGCTGTGCTCCCAGTGCAACCAGAAGAACTTGTTGAAATGGTTTGGGGGAGGGACTTGTGTGCCGTCTCTTCATTGTAAATGTGAATGTGTTGTTGTTTGTCTTTTTTTAAAGATGTGTATAATGTATTGTGTGTGTATGGCTGGTATATATATTTTTAACCTTGTGTGCAGTTCTATGCTGGGTGAATAACATTTCAACAATGTGAGAGTTATAGCAATAGTAAGGTCAAGATGGAAGTCATTGAACTGCCTGGTAGGCCTCTGAGCTGCAGTTAAAGTCTGTGGTTGATTAGTGTTAACATACACAATGCATCTACTAGCTGGTTGCTGGTGTAAAACTGAATGCTGTAAGGTAACTGAAGTGGGTGCTAAATGTGAAAAAAAAGCTCTTAGCTTATTGAAGGGACGCTACAGGTATCACTACAGGCAGCACAGGTTCAAGGAATTGACTGTCTGCCTTTTGTGTTTTTCTTTTCTTACGGTATTACTGTGCCTCAGAAGTAAACATTAAAACAATCTTCTAATACTGGAGTTTTCTTTAAGTGATTTGTTCTGAGTACTTGTACTTGGTTGTTTTCCTTTTACAAAGATTTCTGTTTAAAGGTGAACTATGCAATTTTTTGATCCAGCAGATGTCGCCCTTGAGCACCAGCATGAAACCAAAACAACTCGCGCTGCATTGTTGTGTTAGCATGCTAATGCTAGTGATCTTTATCATGCTCGTATCTTCACACTGCATGTAAATTTACCTGAAATGAGCGTGATCTAGAAACACAGTTAAGCAGTGAGTACAGTGTGTTATTCTTCTTTTCTCTAGTCCCCCAATTAAACAACTTTTATACTCGAGGGGAGGAGTCATCTGGCCTTCCCGGCGATGTAAACATTATTTTGTAAAATAATGGAATGTGAAATCATGAAATGTAAATCCCTATTTAGTTCTGAAAGTATAGTATAGAATTGTTTCAAAGTGCAGCTTTAACAATAGGACGATAATAATCACTGAGCTGATGATGTGACCGCAGACAGTCCTAACAGCTGGAGGAGCTAAATGTATTCAGCATGTATTCAGCATACTTTGTGAAACATCCAGATATGCGTGACGCACAGAAACAGATCTCGTATAACTGGTTAAAGCAAAGCAAGTTAAATAAAGCAACAGTGAAGAAGATGAGGAATGACGTTTTAATTGACTGAAACAATCGAAACAGTTTTTGAGGTCTCTTGACTTTCAGTGTGTTCAAATAGAAAAACTGATCCTAAGCATGTAGTCGCTCACCCGCATGTCAATAATGATCTCGACAGCAGACAAAGGCAGACTGAATTTGAATCTTAACAAGATGTTGACAAATTTAGAAGTCCGATTGTAAAAGGACATGTAATAAACATTTTCATTTGGCACTCAAAAAGTTGAGATAAAAGGAATGCAGGCAGCTTGAGTTGTTGTTACTATATCGACTACTTTATAGAAATATAAAGTTAAGTACTTTATGTTTTCCAAGTAAATCTACTTTAATTCTGGGTGCCCAATATGACCTTCTGTAAACCAGCAAACAGGCAGGAATACACATCTTTTTCCACACTTACTTATTTTACAGTTCTATTACGTTAGGCACCCGACCACTAACGAAGTGTCCATCAAACATTCTACAAATCTGACGCCAACACACAAGGCACCAGTACAACCAGTAAGCAATGCTTTGGTCCTACTGTGACACTTCCAGAGTTGACCTTCTCTACCTACAGCAGCACAAGCAGGTTGTTATACTTCACTTTGATGTGAAGTAAAAAAGGTTTCAGTCAGCAACATTTAAATACAATATGCAGTATTGTCAGAAAAAGTCAAGTTGGCCAACATGGAAATTCTTAAAGTGCAACACTGAGCATGATTCATCATTCATTCATAAATAATACAATCTGTATTATAGATTGAATTATTACAGTACAGCATGAACAGTAAGGCTTTCACAAAATGCACCTCACCCTTCAACCCTTATCATGAGGAAAGTAGTCAGTATTACACTGAATCTTTTTTAAATGAGTTACGTTAACCCCTGATGAAGATGTGTCAAAATTCATAAAAAGCCTGCAAAAGACCTGCACTAATACACTCTCTCACTTTCTCTCACACACACAGATTAAATGGGAACAAATAAATAAATAAATAGATGAGGCTGCAATGGCAAGTCGTTAAGTACTTTGAAGGAATGTCTGTTCCCTGATTTGAACATCATGAAAGGATCTACCATGAACAAGCTTCAGAAATAAAGCCTCAGCAGCTGTGGCTCAGTTTGGTAGAGTCGGTGGTCTCTCAACCGGAAGGTCAGGGGGTTCGATTCCCAGCTCCTGCAGCCACATGTCTGATGTCCACAAGCTGAAGTCCATTTACCATGTGTCAGTAGGTACATGAGAGAGGGGTCTACTTCCCTTTCCACCAGTGTCTCGTTGTGTTCTTTCCTTCTGAAGCCTCGTGTGCAGCATGATCAGCTTTTACTTTTAAAACAGGTTTGTTCTCTTCTACAGATGGTTTCAGTTAACACAAGTTGAAGAGGAGTCACACATGCAAAACAGTCACATGTTGTTTTGCTTCAATCTCCCCACACACACACACGGCAATGCTTCAACAACAGAAGTACCTTGGGTTTTAAATGATGAGTATGATGAGTATGAAACAGTCAGTCTCTGTGGCCTCTCTTTCTTTGGAATAAATAACTGAGTACAGATTAGCTGAAGTTCGTCTTGCGCAGGTGCCTGTTGGGGATTTCTATAGCGCTGACTTGTAAAGGCCAGGAGCCCCCCATGATGCCAGCCTGAATGGCCACCCCTGTAACCACAGCCAGGTCAGGGTCTACTGATGTGTTAGGCTCCTTCCCAAAGAACTCACTGATCAGCCGTCTGATTCGGGGTATCCTGGTGGACCCTCCAACCAGAACAATCTCATCTACTTCCTGCTTCTCCAGGTGGCCCTCAGTCAACACGGTCTTAACAGGAGCCAGGATTTTCTGGAAAAGATCCTCATTGAGGTCTTCGAACAGCTTGCGAGTGATCACAGACTGGAAGAGGACCGGAGCAGGAGCAGATCCCTCAGACGACTCAGAGCTGTGGAGGTGCAGGGGCAGCCTGATGGTGGTGCTGTGCTGGAGGGTGAGGTTCAGCTTGGCTGCTTCCACAGCCTGTCTCAGACGGTGAAGGTCCTCTTTCAGGGTCAGTGGGACACCAAAGTCCTGCTGGACTTGCTCTGTGGTGTATTGGAGCAACCTCTGGCTGAAGTCTTGACCTCCCAGCTTGTTGTTGCCTGTCAGAAAAAAAAAAAGTCCATTTAAGGTTAAGCCGCTCTTTTCTCCAGCAGAAAACAAAACAAATGCTGCTTTGAGAAGTTTCAGATTACAAAGGCTAAGATTACAGCAGGTTGTTGTGGGAACTAGCATTATACACCCCAGACAAATGACTAAGTTCATTCAGAACATGTTTTTTTTTAGCTGTTAAATTTTTCCATCATGAAGAGGAGAGAAGAAAATAGACGGACGCCGACACAAACACTTGAAGGAATCTTGGTGTTCATGTGTTACTTACAATAAAGGCCCAAAAAGCCCAACAATAAATCGAAATGTTTTTTTACTTTTCTATTAACTTGACCTTGACGGAGGGGTCAAGGAGGGGGTCCATTAATTAATGAAGACAGAGAGACATTACCTGCCATGGCTCTGGTGAGAAACATGCCTCCCTGTTTGTTGAGCAGAGAAACATCCAGGGTCCCTCCCCCAAGGTCGACCACCAGCACGTTGAACACGTCCACCTTGTGCAGGCCGTAGGCCATCGCTGCTGCTGTGGGCTCATTGATCACACGCAGGATCTCCAGACCTGCAGGACAAACAGGAGAGATGTTCAATGACCTGGACTGAGAGGTATTATTCTAATGCAGTGAGTTATTATTCATACACATTTACACACTGATGACACAGCAGCAGGAGCAATTTGGGGTTCAGTGTTTTTGCCCGAGGACATTTCAATCAAACTTTATTTATAAAGCACCTTTCAAACAAATTAAATTGCAGTTCAAAGTGCTTTACAAGAGTACAGAAAAGTTATTGACGAAAAAGTAGTTTGTAAAAATCATTGATAAAATCATTGAGAGACTAATGCACACCAATAAGAATTAAGAAAAAGAAAAAAAACTGCGGGAGATGGGGATCGAACCTCGTGTTGAGGTGACCATCTCTACCACTGAGCCAATAATACAATAACGTTTTGATGCAAAGGCTTTAGCTCTTATCTTTGCTTTGTCTTTCACAGTGATACTCAACCTGAGGCACTCATGAGACTGCTTTGTCAAATGACTTACTAGGAGAAGATATACTTTATTAACTAGAACATCCCATGTCCATTTGAAGTACCGTAATAAGAAAACTGACCAGCGAGGTTGGCAGCCCTGACCGTGTAGTTCCTTTGTCTCTCGTCAAACTCTGCAGGCACAGAGATAACAGCTTTTTGGATGGGCACATTGAGCTGCCTCTCTGCCATCTTTTTCATCTTCAGGAGCAGCCTGGAGCCGATGAACTCTGGTGTCACAGTGAAGGTGTGGTTGGTGAAGATCTCAAACTCTGCACTTCCATTGTTGTTCATCACCTGGGAGAGAGACAGGAAACAGTGAGGAGGGAATGTTAACATTAAGAAAAGCAAAGAGGGCATCTAAATATGTATTGTTGTTTATTTCAAGAGGAGTTACGTGAAGTTAATCAATGACTCCACTGTGAGAAAATGAAAGGATCAAAAAGTGATGTTTTAATCGCTGCTCGCTTACAAAACAGAGACAAAAACAGCTCCTCCTTACTTTAACTCTCTCATCCAGGTCTACACTCCCTCCCGCCCACTACGCTCTGCCAATGAAAGGTGTCTGATCCAACCTTCACAACAGGGTCCTAAGTCTCTGACTAGACTCTTCTCCTCTGTCGCCCCCCGGTGGTGGAATGAACTTCCAAACTCCATTGGATCTGCAGAGTCCCTCTGCACCTTTAAGAAAAAGCTAAAGACCCAGCTCTTTATGAACACCTACTAACTTAATGATGATGGTCTCCATATTATTGATGATGATGATGGTAATGACGATGGTTTTTGTTTGATAATGACGACTTATAAGATGGTTTCTATACTGATTAGAGCTCTCAAGAACTGCCCTCAATGTTGTGCTTTGTCTCTGGTCACTTCCTGTCAGCACCTGTGTGTCCAATCAGACTCAAAGCTGATCGTTTGCTCTTACTGACATTGTTCCCTTTTTTCTGGATCCTTGCTTATGTTGTACTTACTCTCTGATGTACGTCGCTTTGGAGAAAAGCGTCTGCTAAGTGAATTGTAGAATTAAATATTTGTACTGATTGCTGGTTGGGTCTAAAGAAACAATGTTGGGAACCACAGCTCATGGGTCAACGTGTGTTTTTCAAATGCCCCCACAACAGAGACACACGTTTTAAATACACATGTTGTGTTCTTGTCCCGGGATGACCCACCTTAAATGGATAGCGAGCACTCTCCTCCTTCAGGACCTCGGACTCAAATGTTTTTCCTATGAACCTCTTGGCGTCATAGATGGTGTTCTGTGGGTTGCTGTCCGCCAGGTCCACGGCTTTGTGTCCCACCAGAACCTCTGTGGTGGTGAAAGAGACGGCGCTCGGGATGCTCTTCCGTCCCTCCTGGTCTCTGATGATCTCTACCTCCCCGCTGCCCGGCAGGAAGACCCCGACGGAACAGAAAGTGGTCCCGAGGTCCAGGCCGATCACTTTCGGTTTTGGGGGTGGTAAATACTGCTGGCCCAGATACCCAGCCAGGAACAAGGCCAGAATCACCGAACCTGTAGCACGGCAATGACAGGTGGACCAGTCCAGTTAGTTCATGTGTGAGCATCACGGCGGCACCGAGAGAAAAGAAAGATGGCTGTCAACTTACCAATCATGGATATTTCTCCGGACATTATCAGACCAGGTTCCGAAGCCAATCAACTCCTAAAATGTATCTGATACTGGGCTAAATGATGTCCGGTTTCACAACTGAGTGATGCAGAAGGGAAGTTTTCAGAACACCAACAAAATACACGTCAACTCTACGTGAGGACTTGTGAATGCTGGGTAATGTAGTTCTTACGGCAGTTGTTCTATGGACGTTGCTGGAAGTAAATATTGCCTTTGTACTGCACTACCCATAACTCCTAGCGACATCGCAACGTAATACGGAAGTTTCATGACGTAACCATGTCTTCAGCCAACCAGACAGAAGGAAGCGGTCTCATGTTTTGTTTCACCGGATTTATGAATAGAAAGAAATACATTTAAGATGGGTGTGGAGTTTGATATTTGATTTACTGTCGTACTTTTACCCAGATAAGATGGAAAATAAAATGCTGTATCTTATTCAATTATTTATTATTTTTGAAAAATAGTCTGACTCCTTACCAACTGTCCATCACTTAATTAATTTAGGCCGTGTTCACACTTGACTTCTTTTTTCAGAAAAAAGCGCTGCTTTCTTTTTGAGCGCTTATGTGCGAGTGTTCTGTGACCTTAACAACAGGATCTAGTCTGCGGTGCAACCGCGCCGGAGCACAACGCATCAATTTCGCACAGAAAAGAACAAGCGGGACGGGAAGTCAGACACCGATACAACATTAAAACATCCGGTTTATTTTCAGAATAACACCCTCCGTTTTGACGGTTCAGAAAAACCACCGTTTGTGTTTGTGGAACCGGTAACTCGGGACGTAGGTTACTACTCGTCCTGATTGGTCAGCTGTCAGAAAGGCGCTTGACGTCACCCAGCGCTTTTCTGAAAAGTTGAAATAATTCAACTGAAAAAGGCGTCGGGCGCAGCGCTTTTTGAAAAGGTGTCATACTTTGTGTCATTTTTCCACAGGCTTGTATGTAAAAAAGGCACTGGCAGTTGAAAAAATAAGTCAAGTGTGAACACGGCCTAACTGAGACAATATAGCACAGTTGCTCAGTCTGCAGGGACTTGGGTAGAGAACTGGAGGGTTACGGGTCCATGGGCGGTTCTAGGCAGGGGCCAACAGGGGCCAGTGCCCCTGTAACTCTGAGCTTGGTCCCCCCTGTGGCCACCCCTCCAAAAGGAAGAGACCCCTAATAACACATACTGAAACAAATATGAATCATGGTATTTTATGTTGTGGTATTTAACATGTTATTTGGCATAATATACAGTATATATATATTTTTTAAAGCGATCATCTTTGTCTACTTTTCACCTGGGTTTAATGTTCACCTCTGACAAAACAACTGGCCCCAGTTTGGCCCCCTCAGTAAAAGTGGCCTAGAACCACCACTGCACAGGTCCAAGTTCTGGTGTGGAGCAAATCTGGAAATGGTCTGGCAGCTGGAGAGGTACAAGTTCACTTCCTGGGCACTCCTGAGGTGCCTTTGAGCAAGACGCAAGTGTTAATAAACACATTTTAAAAAGCTTAGCTTACCACCAGAAAGCATTAGCTCGGCTCAGTTCTTCACTATGACAGGTCCATGTAATGTAAGAGGTCACATCTTTACTTGCTCTTTCTGCTCTTCTCTTTCCTCCTTCAGCTTTCACTCGCCATTTCAGACAAATACATCCCAGAATGTATTTTAAAATACTGCAAGGGCAGGCCAAACAAATACAATTGTACTATAACTAAATCAAAACATCTTGGTTATAAAAAATATTGTATTTATTATTTGAACATTTAGTCTTACAAAACGATATAATTCATGTAGCAACAATTATAATAACAATAACATCAACAGTAATAATGTGAAGTATATATCATATTTCACCAAGAACACATATAATACTCGATATATGTACATAAAATCTGTAATTCTGAATGACAAAGAAAAAAAATGCTGACAGTAACTTTTAAAGAAAAATTGTGAAAACAGCTGAATGCTCTGAACAGTGACTCTTTCACACACACACACACACACACACACACACACACACACACACACACACACACACACACACACACACACACACACCCTGATCCAGACACACACATTCAAAGAACAGACCCATCTTTACCTATATATTATAGACCAGCTTTGATTCTGCATTGTTAGAACCATGACACAACACAAGTTCACAGAGGTCCCCTCAATCACAGGAAAGAAATACATTACACTGGATGTTAAATTGGATTTAAAGAAAATGGTCAAAGAGATGCAGATTTGATAAATAAAGGCTTTATATGGAGAAACACTCAAATATGTAGAATTTGAAATATACAAGCGATATTTAATCACTGAAATATCACTTTTTAATACCATGTCCTAATAAAAAAAAATACAGAAGTCATAACTTACAACTTGATCTTTATCTAAATAAAGTGACACATAATTAAGATGACGTCCAGAACATCAGTCATCACTCAGAAGTTAAGTATCCATCTGATAAGCAATCTGATTAAGAGCCCACTGCGTCTGTGAGCTGCTCTGTTTCCTCTTTGCTGTCGGAACATTCAGACGGGATGAAGCAGCCCGAGTCTCTGGGACAGTCGCTGTCTTCTTCCTGTTGACTGTTTGAGGGTTTTTGCTCTTCACCTTCTCTGACATCATCACCTGCGTCGACAAAACGAATGGAATCAAACCAGATGTCATGATATCACAAGTTTGAGACTGCACAAGAGGCTCTTTAACCCTGTGCTAAGTGGAAACAATACCGAGTGTGTAAAGCTGACACTGTTTGACATTTATATTGTTTCATATTGTGACACAGTACATTATTTACAACAGGGCCAAGTGTTAATGAACCAAACAACAGGTGATCCAGCAAACAGCATCATATAACATCTTTTCCTTACCACACCGTACCTTACATTTTATCTATCACCTTCATTTCCTTTCCAGAGGATAAAAATATTCCACCATTCTTTAATATTTTGACTCCTCTTGTCTGAGCTGCTAATCCTCGTGTCCAGGCTGAACAAACCTCTAACCCTAATGGAGTTGATTAAATTCCTGGCATCTAATGAGAGTCAACAATAAGCTTGGCAGGATTGGTGCTGCCATCTGTTAAGTCATGCTGTCAACAAAACAAACACATGCACAATGACCTTTCATTTGTACAAAAACTGTGGTAAAAAAAAGAAAGAGTGAGTGTTCTACTTTCACACTGAACGGTTGTTTTGTTTTCATCCATGCAGGATCTTTGATGATCAGCCTTCTGCTTTAAGACATCTGATTACAGGAACACCTTCTGCCTGATTAAGCACTTTCTATCTGACTAACTGGAAATCAGCTTTTTTTTTTTTTTGCACACAGGATGTAGCAGCCTTCTTTCTTTCTGTGTTGTTCAAATGTTTCTGAACCTGGTGTTCCGAATATAAAATCCCCCTTTTAGGCTCTTGCAGAACTGTATTCTCAAATAACTTCCAAAGTAAGTGATAGCAATGAAAGAGCGACAAGATGCACTTATATTGTTTGGTACAGTGGATGAACTTACTTTCAGTCAAAAAGAACGACTGAACAGAAAAACAGGCTATTCTCTTGTTTACAGCTTCATAAGAGTTATTCTGTTATATACAAGTATTTGTCTCAAAGCTTTCTTAAATACTCATTCCTGATTGGCTGAACAATCTCTGAGTCTGGGCATGTGAACTATAGAAGTAGAACATGTAGTGACCTTTTTGTTTGATAAATGCATACTGTGATCTGTCACAGAAACATGCAGAGGATTGTAAAAAGGCAACACCAAGTTTGTGTTTTGACACTTAGAGATGTGTTATAGACAGGAAACATGGGTGCATTGCAGTAAATAGACCAAGATGGCGGCGCGAGCGCATCACGAGGCCCAGCGTCTCTCTCAGATCCTCCCACCCTGCCCACAGACTGTTTGCCCTCCTGCCCTCCGGTAGGCGCTTCAGAAGCCTCCGGACCAGAACCAGCAGACTGAGGAACATCTTTTTCCCCAGAGCTGTCTCTCTACTGAACTCTGCCCCCTGAACTCTGTCTCTCTCTCTCCCGAACTCCGCCCCCCCGCTGACCCCCCTTCCCCTGCACATCACCTCACACCCATCATCCCTCCAACACTCTTCCTGGTCATACACACACATCTCTCATCCACCTGTATTATTGTATTATAGTATGTTCATATCACCTCAATAAGTTATCGACCTGTACAATATGTCCATATTCTGTATATTATCTGTAATCTAGTATAGCATGCTCACTGCACCTTAATCTGTATATTATAATCTGAAGAATATACTTATATTTATAGCATTTATTTATATTTATAGCATCCCATTAATCCAGCCATATATACGGTTTTGTGGTTAATTTGTAACAAATGTTTCATGTCATGTACGTCTTTGTAACCTGCTACTGGATGATTTGAATTTCCCTCGGGATCAATAAAGTATCTATCTATCTATCTATCTATCTATCTCTATATCTATCTATCTATCTATCTATATATCTATCTATCTATCTATCTATATATCTATCTATCTCTATATCCATCTATCTATCTATCTCTATCTATCTATCTATCTATCTATCTATCTCTATCTATCTATCTATCTATCTATCTCTATCTATCTATATCTATCTATCTATCTATCTATCTCTATCTATCTATCTCTATCTATCTATCTATCTATCTCTATCTATCTATCTATCTATCTATCTCTATCTATCTATCTCTATCTATCTATCTATCTATCTCTATCTATCTATCTATCTCTATCTATCTATCTATCTATCTATCTATCTCTATCTATCTATCTATCTCTATCTATCTATCTATCTATCTATCTCTATCTATCTATCTATCTATCTATCTCTCTATCTCTATCTATCTATCTATCTATCTCTATATCTCTATCTATCTATCTATCTATCTATCTATCTATCTATCTCTATATCTCTATCTATCTATCTATCTATCTATCTATGTAATAACCACTGATCAGTAAATGTGTAAAAACAGATAGATAGAAGTGATCTGTAAAGTGGATGTGAGTGACAGCAGGTGCTTGAAGTGTTGCTCACCTTCCGTGTAGCGGCATTCAGCAGCAGCCAGGAGTCTGTGTCTGTGCTCTGGGTCTTTGACGTTCAGCTCTATCAGGTGTTTCTCCTGCAGGTGCAGCAAGTCCTCCACCGTCTGATATCCATTTAGCAGCAAGGCAGAGGCATACTCCTGCAACAATGAGAGACATTCACCTTCTGTCTCTTCACAACCTGAAACTTCATCAAGTTTCATGATGAAGCTTGTCAGTGTTCACCAAGGTTTTGTTCTAGTTAACTAGAATCTAAGAATGTTTACCTATTTACATCTTTGTGTTTACATTTGGAAAATTTTAACGTCTCTGTCTCCCACTCAAACTAAATAAAGTGGGAGATGGCAGGTGGGTGGATCTTTTTCCTCACCTGAAGATTCAGTCGCTCCAGTAACTCGAGCAATGTTTTAGGCCGAGGTCTTTTGCTCAACTTCTGTTGTCTGACTTTGGGAGCCTCCTCCTCTTCACCTTTCTCCACCAAAATGTCCACATATATGAATTTAAAGTTGCCCACTTTGTTGTTCAGCATGCCGGTCCAGATTCCCATTGGAGGCTTACTGATGATGTTGATGATGTCACCGACCTAGAAAACATCACAGTGAACTTTTATAATTGTGCTCCTCATGTTCTATTCATTCAGAACATTTAAGATCTTTCTAATCAGAGTAATAGAAATCTTGTTCTGTTCGAGTGATCCTTTTATTCTTGTTGTTGTCCAGTGTCTTACCTTGAGTTTGAGGGAATCTGTGTCATACGGACTTGGAACAAAGTCTGTGTGGACGCGAGCTCTGCCACAGAACTGACCCTGATAGGAGCCGTCCTCCTCCAGCCTCAGACTGTCCCTCTGACCAGAACCATTGGACTCACTGGTCACACCACCTGAAACACCCATGAACACAACCACACTGTGATTACACTGTGTCAAAAATCCACTTTTTGTGGGTTAATAATATAACAACACAGATAAATCATGAGATGTTGTGAAAACAAATAAGAACTCTTTCCTGCAGCCTTGCAGTGTAGAACATGCAGAGACTTACTTGAAGAGCTCTGTCCACTGTAGAGACTTTCTAAGGAGTTGCTGGTCTGTGTTGGGTTTTTCTCAGGAGGATTGCTGCTCTCTGTCTCTGCCTCTGGTTCTTTGTCTGTGTCATCACCCTAAGAGGACAACAATAGACATCATGACATTAAAAATACCTATAAGTACAACCCTTCAAACTGTATAATCAATTGTTGATGAAATGTATAAAACTGTGCACATTTCTTTATTAAGCTCTCCAGTAAATAGAAACTAACAGGGATCTTCAGAATGAAGCGTGGGCTGCAAAAGTTTCAAAGTGACTCAAAGATTTCTTCTCCATCTGTGTTACAATAACAATTTTTAGGTCAGAGTGAGGCGCATCATTTAAAGATTGTCAGCAACAGCGTCATTTTTGAGGATGTGGGTTTAGAAAATGATGAAAGTGATAAGCCTCTTGACAAAAAGTAGGTGAGGCTGGTTGACAGTGAGTCTGGTCTTTAGCACTTAAAGAGGTGTTATTTCATTTATTGTTCTGACAAGTTGTTGACTTCTGTTCCAAACAGAGATCTGAACCCAACAACCTGTTTGTGGTGTGAATGATCAACAGCTTTATCCCATCCCTAGTAATTTTAGACCCATCTCAAACCTGCCATTTCTAAGCAAACTTTTATTGAAGTTAGTTTTTAATCAGTTGAGTGCCTTTTTAACCTCAAACACTACATTAGAAATGTTTCAATCTGGCTTTCGGGCACGCCACAGCACTGAGACGGCCCTGCTAAAAGTAGTTAATGATGAAAAACCTAGACAACAACAAGCCTTCAGTTCCTCTCTTTTAGTTGTTCCACAGAGCAGGACAAAAACCTTTGGTGATGCTGCTTTCAGCTGTTACGCTCCGAGACTATGGAACGACCTTCCTGAGGGTCTGAGAGGAACTGAGAATATTGAGATTTTTAAACGCAGTCTTTAAACTCATTTATTCAGTCTGGCTTTTATATAGTGCTTTATATCAATTAAATTCTTAACATTATTGTATTGTCTTTTTTATTCTACTACAATTTTAAATATTCTTCTCCTATGTATTAATTTTAATATCTTGTTGCTTTTATGTGTCATATTTTTTTTTTTCATTTTTTTTTTTTTTTTTTAATTCTTATTGGTGTGCATTATTCTCTTAATGATTTATAAACTACTTTTTTGTCAATAACTTTTCTGCACTCTTGTAATGCACTTTGAACTGCAATTTAAATTGTCTGAAAGGTGCTATATAAATAAAGTTTGATTGATCAAACTAATAACACATGGTTTTTAAAGCAGGTGTGTGTTTGCTGTGTGTGGCTGTGACTTACTGTCTCCTCTGAAAAAGACTTGGCATGTTTTTTGCCCATTCTTCTGCGCATGGTCAATGAAATAGCTTTCATCTTCTTCCCAATCCCGGCTGATTTATGAGGGTCCTCACATTCTTCCATGAGCTGTGTGGAGAGAAAACTGGTTTAGTACAGTAATGATGAAAAGAACAAATGTAAAATTTGGCTCCAAATATTATCTGTTGTTTGTTTTCCCCCACTTGTGTTAAATTTATCAAGTCAATGGAATTAACTTTAAACAAGCAAAGCATTGAGTGCACCATGTTCATATAGTATGTCTTGTTAATTCACTTTTAACTTTTGGAATATTCTCAAAGCAAATCTTGCAACATTTTTATGCAAACACTAAAGACAGGAAACACATACGGTTGTTCCATTGTCCTCTGGTTTGGCTTGCGATGGTGGATGTCTGAGAGCCTCAAACTTGCCGAAGCTGGTGGAGCGCTGCAGGTAGACACAAAGACAAAGGACGTCTTAGAGAAATGCAACTGTAACTGATAGGTATACTACATAGCACTCAGTCATTGTGGTTTTTTTTCGCTCTCGTCCAAGCTGTCTCAGTTCTTCAAACTCCTTGAAGAATCTGGTTCACTTCACTCTAAGACCCCGCTGGATCTTTACATGAAGTATGATGAAAGTTTTGTAGTGGATTTAGCTGTCTACAGCATCATATACTGTCCATTTAGAAAAAAGCTGACAGCATATATAAATATATAAATCTGGTAAAGAAAGCAAATATTAAGCCTGTTCTTTGACTATTTCAAAATGAGACCATGGTGCATTTGGATCATGGGTCAAATCAAGTAGCAACAGAGAGAGTGTTTCTCTGTGTACAGATGGACTGGCATTTGTCTGTAAAAAGAACAGTAGGTAAATGGATACATACAAATGATGTGTCCTTACAAAACTCTGCCTCAGTTTTTAATTCTCTTCTTTTTTTTTTCCAATTTAACATAAATCTGGAAGTCATAATCTCCCCAAACTCCCCACCAGTTCCACAGCAGAGCTCCAAAGTAATTACATAAATGAATAATCCCTGGAAATCCTGGTTAAATATGAGCTGCACAGTCTTTAACAGTAGATTGATTTTATATAGCATTGTCCAGCAGCCTGATATTTACAGTGATTCCTGAAAATAAGGCAGCACAATGAAAGGCTTTTATATCCACCTCTCTGATTTCAGTTAGTATATTATATTATTATATTATTGTGATTGATGCCATTGTTGTTTGTCTGTTTTCCATTGTTGAAATTCACCAGTTATCCGATACATTTGAACAAAGCCATCACTCTATGCACATTTGTCATTCAGTGTTTGATTAGAATTTTGTTTTTTTAAATATAATGAACCTTTAAATCCTTAAAAAATGTAATCTTTAAACCTTTCATCTTTTCTAAAAGCAGGACATTTAACACAGCTACAATTTTGTACAGATAAATTGTTCTCTTGCTACTTTTATCAAGAAAATCATTTGCATTTACCAGATCACATTTGGATACTAGCGATCCTTCAAAATGTCAAAACCTTTCCTAACATAACCTACATTTTTTTTTTTTTACCTACCTTTGGCTTGCTGCTCTTTGTTTTGTCTGACACATTGGATGCTGCCCTTTGTAACATGTTCCCCTTGTTTTTGGAGTATTTATCAAACCTCAGTCCTTCAGATCTTCTTGTTTCTTAACCCGACTCTCCTGACAGTGAAGTGTTAACTAACTCTGGGCTGCCTGTCTGATGGGCTGGCTGGCTCACTTCCTTACAACACACAGGATGTGAGGCAATTAGCATGTTGTCTCTTGATGCAGTTTTGCTTTGAAAGGGAAAAAAACAAGTGCTTAAGTATGCATTTTGTGGCCTGCTCGGTTAAAACATCGACAACCACTTCCAGGAACAGCTGCATGAAGCTTTTAAGAAGGTGGTTATGTTTTTGTCAAAATAACCTTAAGAGCATGAACGTATGTTTATCACCACCTAAATGAACACTGTGATGAGAGATAATGTTTTGGGGTTTGAGTTACATCCTAATGCCCCTACAATATAAAATTAAATACATACAAAATTTCCCTTCAACAGAAATGGGGAACTTGTTTTTGGTAAATCATGCTGAAGTAATTATTCTTATGCGATCATTTCTTAATGTGGGGTGAAGACTTTTGAGGAAGTGTCGTCGATGACGGAGGAACATCTTAAAGTGGAAGCTCTGCTATGTGGAAACATTTTCCGGTTTATACTTTTCAATAGAGACATGAGGACATGTTATCATAAGAAATGCTAAGACATGATGTCTGTCAGTCATTTAACACAATCAAACCACCTGTAACCTTCCTAAATCAGTTTTATATATATATATATATATATATATATATATATATATATATATATATATATATATATATATATATCTGAGGATTTGACACAGTTTGACTTTTTGTTTTGCATTTGTTGTCAGTCTTCATTGCCCTGATGTTTCCCTGTGGGGATTTGCTGCTGTGTTTTCATCACGGGGTCTCAATCGGTCAGTTGTGGAAAAGAGAATTCTAAAGACAAAGCCATTGCCTAATCCTACTGCTTGCAATCAGCTCTAAACTCCTGTCAATCCAGATTAGGGCTTCTAATCTATGACTTCAGAGGCTCCCAGGAGAAGCGCTTGTTCATCTGAAGAGTTCAAATGAGATATCAAAAATGTGAAAAGGTCACCTGATGATTATTGAAATATATTCGAGCACTGTACAAGAGGTGGTTTTCTTGAATTATAGATAGAATTATTTAGATTTTCTACACAGTTTCTACAGGAAATAGATAATGTTGAGGTTTTCTGACAAACAGCAGAAAACACTCATCTAAAGAAGATAATGTCTGTCTGCCACTTCTCCAACTGAGCACTAATCCTTTATCTTAATGATGTAGCACTTTGAGAATTATTTTAAATGTAAAGCATACAAATAAAGATATTTTTATTGATTGAAAGTGTGCTACACATAAAATGTAGCAGTATAGTAGTAGTAGCAGTAGAAGTAGCATTAGTATTATCACACTTAAATGTAGAATAAATCAAGTATATCCTCTGAAAATAACTGTGAGTCATGACTGTCTACAATGGGTGTAACACCCGAGTCCCACTGTCTGTGATGTTTTCAGAGTTTTCAGAGTCCTATCTTCACTTTGTTTACATCGCCAGGACGGCCGGCTGACTCCTCCCCTCACGTATAAAAGTTGTTTAATTGAGGGACTAGAGAAAAGAAGAATAACATACTGTACTCACTGCTTAACTGTGTTTCTAGATCACGCTCATTTCGGGTAAATTTACATGCAGTGTGAAGATACGAGCATAATAAAGATCGCTAGCATTAGCATGCTAACACAACAATGCAGCGTGAGTTGTTTTGGTTTCATGCTGGTGCTCAAGGGCGACATCTGCTGGATCAAAAAATCACATATAAAGCCTTTAACAATCTCACAGAGAGAAGAAGAAAAATATTGCACATTTGAAATAGAAAAACAGACTTTGATTATGTTCAGTGTCTCGAGTCCTCCTAAGCCATGAGGGAGTACTAAGAGAGGGTCCTAACCTCTGCATCATCACTCACGAAACTGAAGAGACTTTGGGGTCAGTGAAACCACAGTTTTGTCCTTAAGAACCAATGACACTATAGATCCATAGGGATCTTGTAATCTCTACTTCGGATCATCCTTTTCATCCCAGTTAACTTTCTCCTAAGTCATGTTGAGCTCTTCAAACTGCTTCGTGTCAAAGGCTGCACGTGCTCACTGGGTTTCAGCAGAGATCTAATGCCTCGAGAGATCTCAATGCTCATGCAAAGAACCTGGCCTGTGAAGTCATCCACACTGTTGAGTTATCTTATCTACAAAGCTCTAAATGGCCAGGCACCATCTTACCTGAAGGAGCTACTAGTGCCGTACTGTCCCTCGAGAGCGTTACGGTCCCGGAGTGCAGGCCTGCTGGTGGTACCTACAGTCTCTAAATGTACTATGGGGGGTAAAGCCTTCAGTTATCGGGCTCCTCTCCTCTGGAATCATCTTCCAGCCGGGGTCCGGGAGGCAGACACAGTCTGTATTTTTAAGAATAGACTTAAAACTTTCCTTTTTGATAAATCTTATAGTTAGGGCTGGTGCTGGTGTAGACCAGCTCTTAGTTATGCTGCTATAGGCTTAGACTACCGGGGGAACTGGCACCCTGAGCTCCTCTCTCTCTCTCTCTCTCTCTCTCTCTCTCTGTGCATATACAGTACATCATATTACTGTATGTATCTATCTATAAATCTCAGTCACTAACCACCTACTTTCCTGGGAGCTCTTGAGCTCTCTTAGGCTCCTCAAGATCGTCGGTTGACGGCTTGCCAGAAAGTGCTCATGATGGATAGGCCGGATCTTTGTAACATAACAAAGAGTAAGGTATTTTACCTGCTTCTTGTAAAGTGTCTCGAGATAACACTTGTTATGAGTTGACGCTATACAAATATAAATTGATTGATTGATTGATTGATCTTTTAATGTGCTGTATGAGCCAGGAAAGAACTGAAGACACTGAAGATTTGTGTAAATCAGTGTATTTCTTGTGATGAAAGATACAACAGAAAACTCCAAACCCAAGTACTTGGTCTTTTTCGATTCTCTGAGTTTTTGAAATTTTCAAAATCCAAAACACCCTTGACCTTGAATATGACTGTTGAGAATTAATTGCATTTCCATTCTTAACTGCAGGCGTACTAGATGTGTACACACACACACAATGTAAAAACATGAAGAGAAAAACTGCTTTACAAAGGAAAGAAAAGCACAAGTCTTACACGCAGCAATACAACGAAGTTAGACAAAAAAAGTCTGATGTGCATGGAGCAAAAAGATGCATCAGACAGGCCTGTATAGAAAGGATTAAAACATGGTTTCATAATTCATCAGCAGAAACTTACATTTGGTTTTGACAGATCCACATCTGTGATAGATCGCGACACCTTTGGAGGGATCTGTGGTTTACAGTCCTGTTGTAGGCTGTCATCCTGGGCAGTCCCTGACTGCTGTCCTCCCTCCCAGTCCTTCCCATTAAGCGCGGTTAAGTCATGGGAGTACACACGGTACTCTGTAAGCGGCCTGCGGCAGGTGTGCTGGATGGTCCCCCAGGCAGGACTACTGTCACCCGGGCTGCTCCAACGCTGGTGGTGGGTGTGGGTGGGTGTAGCTCCACCAGGGAGGGTGAGCATGTCTGTGCACCTGCCTGGGGTCGTGTTCTCCTGAGAGGGGAGGGTGGAGGACTTGCCCGGGTACGGCCTCCGGTCTGACCTGAATGGCACGTCCAAATACTGGGGTCCCATTTGTTGGCTCATTGCACATGATGGGGAGTGCACTGAAAGAAGGCCGAAGAAAATTCTAATGAAATATTATCATTTAACAATCGTTTGAATTCATATTTCTGCATATTTGCGTCCCCTCTGTGCGTTGTACCGATTTATATGAAAATGCAGAGGAATTAAGTCGTCTGTCCCTAAACATTTACCCTGCAATAACAAAAGGTCTTATTGATATTTTATTGCTCCAGAATTTTCATTGAAGAAGAAAGTTTGCAAATGTTACCCTTCACAAATCCTAAAAGCAATCAAAGAGAGTACAATAAAATAGCAAAATAGCAAAGTAAGGGTTGCCTCTGTAACCCATACTCATAGTTTTTGCTTTTTGCTGTTGCATTTGAAGCACCCCTTTGTGTGTCTATACTGTAGGGACACTGCAGAAAGCTACATGAATGGTTGCAACACTTGAAAGCGGAAGTATAATTTAGTATTCATCAGAGCAGGAAAGTCATGAACTAGAGTTACTTCGATTTAGCAAAATGCTGCACAGGCCAATTCTGCTGCTAAGCACAAATCTGCTCCAGTCATAGCTCCAGTCATAGCTTGGTCACTGAGTCATACACATTGCTATTGAGGTCATAAAGGACATTAGAAAGGAGGGGAATATTTCCCTCATTTAGATTTTGTGAAGATCTGTCTCACCTGTGGCATTTTGAGTCTTCTTTGGTGCTTCTTTTACACTCTTTCCAGCTGCTTTCTTTCCAGGCTTTTGGCCTCTTTTGACAGGAGGTTTAGTTTCTGTAGTCACACCAGTGGTGTGGATACTCTGGAAAATTACAACACAAAACTCATCTTAAAATATCTATGTGTGCTATGTGATTTGGTACAGAATTTCCAAATTGCCTATAACCTGTTATGCATAACTTTGGAAATCCCAATCACTTTCTATTTGGTGCAATCCATCAGGTCCAAACATACATGAGAATGTGTACATAATAGCATGCTACATCTTGAAATAGAGATGGTGAACATGGTAGACATTATTTCGGCTTAACACATGAATTTAATCATGCTAACAATGCTGAGACAATAACAGTTCTGTTTGACAACATACTGATGTTAAATGGTGAATGGACTGGAGCTTGTATAGCGTTTTCTTGTATTCTGATCACTCAAAGACCACAGGTCACATTCACATACGGATGGCAGAGGCTGTAATTAAACCCATTCATACACATTGACATGTCGGAAGCAATATGGTTCAGTGTCTTGCCCAAGGACACTTCAACATGTGACTGCAACCTTCAAGTTGAGAGATGACCGTCTCTCTCACTAAACCACTTCCCTCCCCCCCCCCCCCCCCCCATCATTTGATGTGAGTATGATGTCACTTCAGAGCCTACTGTATTCCTTTTTTTTGTGATTATTTCCATAATATTGTCTTCTACCAGATCCAACAGGTCATTGGTCCTTTTACTAAAATAGCGACATAGTGAGGTATAGAGAGCTGCTGATCAACAATTGTTGACCTTTGTTTTGTTTTTCTACTGGTTGACCTGCATAAAACACAGAAGTCCTCATTTTGCCAACACAATACTCCCTGCCATGTGGTTGTGAGATTATGCAGTACCCCTCTCTGGAACATCTGTGCCGTATTAAAACCCAATCAGCATTGACAGTGGAAAACAATTGCACCATTATGGCCACCAGAGAATCCCAGCTCTGGATGTCACAGTCAGGGATCGGCTTGAAAAGACATAGGTGGACACAAAATGGCACGTTGAGGCATCTGACCATGAATCTGCACTTGCACCAACATAAGTTTAACACAGATGCTCCAAACCTGGGTTTGATGAATCTGTGTGAGCTCCCTTAACTTTAAACAGAAGTCACTTACACAAAAGCATGTTCCTGCACAACCCTCTTTGTCTTTACTGCTACTAATCTCAAAAGTATTCCACTCCATCCTTATTTTACTTTTGTCACCAACACTTCATTCCCCTACATACCTCTGTAATGAAACACAAATACAACACTAGAAAAATTAAGAAAGGGAAGGAAAACATATTGATTGATTAAGATATCCAGTTGGCCTAAAGACTCCAGGTTATGGTTTTGATCCTGACCTGACTTGAGGGGGCTTTCTCCTTTTTCTTTGTGGCAGAATGATGTGCTCCTTTTCCTTCTTTGGTCTCTGCTCTGTGTTTAGCCCTCCTTGTCTCTAGAGAGGCACAAGAATTTAGGATATCTCATTAAGTTAGCAAAACACTGGTTAACCAAAAGCAAAAGCAAAACCTTGATCAATCAGTAATTTAATAAGCTGATTCATTCATGTTTTTCTGTAATGTTATGGATCGGAGGACAGGTTTCCTATTTTCAAAACTTTCTTAAAACAATAGCAGCTGCCCACATGAACACTGAAGCAGACTTTTACTGTAGTTTCTCTACAGAAGTCCCACAGACAATATGAGACACAGATATTCTCACAGTGACTTCTTTGGTTTATATTCCCAGACATTCTTTGAACCTATCCGATATAACATACTGCACTTTATCTGCACTCTACTTTACTTTATGTAATATCTTGAAATGTCTCACTAGTAAAATCATTATTCTAATATGCACAAATCCCAAGACAAGGCCTTTGTGTTTAATATTATGCACAATCTTTGAAGGTTATTTTAACATGATGAAATATAATAGCTGGAGATACTATAGTCCAAACAGACATTGAATACCATGGATGTGTTTGACCTATTTATTTGCTCTTTACCTTCATTGTGATTGTTGGTGATGTGGACTAAATCTTCTCGGCTCTTGGCAGGCTGCCAGACGGTGGTATTACAGTCTGCTGTGAAGGGATATCAATCGCAAACATTGAGGATTTGAAGTGAAGAGGCACAGTGAATGGAGGTCACACAAATTGTTGTCTAAGTCACGGACAGGCAGCTAGTAGATTATTACAGACAAGAAGATATTTATTCAGGCTTTTACAAAGCTGAATGCTTTTACTTTAGTCCTCCAGAGGATTCATGTTGAAGGCCTCATAGAGCCAAAGTTTTCAGTATTTGGCAACTATACTATATTTTATTACAATAAAACACAAATGAACACAATATCTATATTCAGAAGAAAATTTTAAAAATGAAATGATGAAAAGTAATTTCAAATGTTCTCTTGCAGACTTCACAAGCACACCAACCTTTTACAGACAAACCCAGGAATATACATGGATGGCACACACACACACACACACACACACACACACACACACACACACTCATCTTTTTGAAGCTAAGCGTGCCTTAATACCGCATCAACAAAACAAGACAATTGTTTGTACTCACCAAGTGCTTCATTATCTGATACAGACTTGGATATATGTGTTCTGAAAGGAAAATGAAAAAAATAAAAAGTCATTTAACTGTTTTGAGTAGATGTGTTTCAGCTCACAGGTGTGACTGCTTCTATGACTAACAGTCACCTAATGCGAAAACTTAAACACATTACGGAAGGGTAACCGCTGAAGTCTCATAATATAATATAGTCGTTTGTCTGCTCTATGGTTCTCAGTTTGAATGCATGATCTACTTTTCATGTTCACTGAGACACACCTATGTGTCTTTTTAAGTGAAGTAAGGGAAGAAAAGGTGTTGAGGCGACTGTGGGCTTTAAGTAGGTGGGCCTTCAAGCCTCTTAGTCCAACAAGCCCAGAGCCATAAGCTGCTTTCTGGTGGCCAGTCTGCAGGTCCCTGATTCTCAAAACAAAAGGTACACATCCAACCTAACAATGTAAAGATATTTTAATTATTGCTGTAAATAGGTTGCAGCTCCCTCTTCGAAAAGCATTGTCTTGTTAATTAAAAATGTTAAGGATTAGGACTGCTGCTGAAGAGCCGGTCTGCTTTGCTGCAGAAAGGATTTAGAGTATTAACCCTCTGTGACAACAAACAGGGAGCCTTTCAAGCCATATATGGGAAAGCCCATTCACTAGCATGGAAGACTTTCACTGCACGCACATCCAATAAAAGAATCCAAAATAAGGCTGTACAGTTCAACAAGGGCACACAGAAGGCAGAATGACAGGCAGGATTACAGTTCATACAATTCATTGTCTATTTGACTGTTCACATCTAACCATTAGGTGAACTCACCTTCTTTTCTTTTTACTAGAGTTCTTCCCCTGAGGCATCTCCTGGGAGAAATCAGAGCATTTAAGTCAGATGTTAGCTTATGGGGAAAAAAAAAACACCTTTCTTTCACATTTAACTAGATATATTAAAAAATAAATGAAAATAAACATTGTCGTATTTTGTAGACACATATTAAGATACATCTATGTAGTTTTATTGACACTTAATTATCTAATAAGACTACAATTCTACAATTCACTTAGCAGATGCTTTTCTCCAAAGCGACGTACATCAGAGAGTAAGTACAACACAAGCAAGGATCTAGAAAAAAGGGAACAATGTCAGTAAGAGCAAACGATCAGCTTTGAGTCTGATTGGACACACAGGTGCTGACAGGAAGTGACCAGAGACAAAGCACAACATTGAGGGCAGTTCTTGAGAGCTCTAATCAGTATAGAAACCATCTTATAAGTCATCGTTTATTAAACAAAAACCATCGTCATTACCATCATCATCATCAATAATATGGAGACCATCATCATTAAGTTAGTAGGTATTCATGAAAGAGCTGGGTCTTTAGCTTTTTCTTAAAGGTGCAGAGGGACTCTGCAGATCGAATGGAGTTTGGAGATCGAATGGAGTGTATTTAAAATTCTCTACCTCCTGGCCTTAGCAGTATCCATCAACTGGCTCATCATTCTTATTCATCTTTGTTTTATAGGTAAATTCCATTACAGTCCCATACAGTTTTGTAATGATTGCTTATATGGGCCATCATTAACAATGTGTAGAAGAGGAAAAAGGTGTTCCTCACCATAGATATAGACCTTCCAGACCCTCTCCACTTTGTGTTGTCATCCAGAAGGACCGCCGGGCTGCATGAGCGGCTGCATGAGCGACTGGAGGAGCGGCTGGGGATGGGCGGTTGTGGACCATCACTGGAGTTCTGTACCACCTCATACAGGCTGTCCATAGACCCCTCCTGTGAACACGCAGAGAGCCAAAATCTGTCAAACTGTGTTACAGCCACATTAGCAGCAGGAGCAATTTATGAATGTGTTTATTCTAATCTGTTGGATTCAGTGCTATGTGTATTTATGATGAAGCACACACCACTGTTGACATATCGAGCAGGTTTGTGTCAGTGGGAGGAAATTCCATGTTGTATAATGACCATTTATCCTTCATTTAGCTCCACAACTGTAGGGCACAGACATCACTTTATATTTGAATTACCCCCCCCCCCCCCCCCCCCCCCCCCCAGAGCATCACATTAAGAAACCTAAATAACAAGACAGACACACAAACCAGTTTTGAGGATTTGGTATGTGTATAGAATTATGATACTACAAAGCTCTTTAAAATGTGCTTGTCAACCACGGATGAAGGCAAGGATGGAATTTCCTCAGAACAGATTTCAGTGAGGATTAAATCGTGTTTGCATTTCTCCTTGGAAAGCATTGCAATGTCTCTCTTTATCCACCTCGTCTCTGTGTTGGACTGATGGCAAACAATTATTATTGGTTTAGTACATCTACTATCACAGTAGGTTTCAGGTCTCGCTATGTATCCATGATGGTCTCATTATCTACATTTTGACAAATTTGTAAAAAGAAATTGGATGTCACAAATGACCAAATGAAACAAAACAAAGACTTCCAAAATTTAATCTTTTAAGTATTTAATAAATGAGTTACTCTTTGTACAAGATGCTATTGTTCATGGGGTATGAAACAAAAGCAACAGAGAATGAAATCAGTGCAATCACTGTTCAAGCCTCTGTTTATTTGAAGAAGACATGAGGTAATAATCCTGATTACTGATCAACATCTGTCTTAAGAAAATGTCCTGCATGCCCGTATGGCCTTGTGTAGCATGACAGCTGCAGCAGCATCTGAGGGACCATATGCGTGAGAGGTGCATGTGACTGCCATCAAAAGCTTGTCTTTGCTGTTGATGCTCTATTGACAATGCTTTTGTTATTCCTCGTTCTATTATCTCTAAAAATAATAACAACAGCATGTCTTACAGCGTTGAAGTACACCAACACGGTTCTATTGTCTAACACTAACGCATGTGGTATGTGCATGTTAAGTTCAATCAAAAAGCAGGTGATGTTTCATTATGTTCTTTTACATTTTGAGACAGTTAAAATACAAATGCACAATCATTGACACATATACCAAGTTATGACTCTCAAAGCAAATCAAGAATAAAACACAGGAATCTCATTAAGGCTACAGTATTGGAGATTTTGTACTGTTCATTTAAAGGTTGAATAACTGTGATGCTTGTACATATTTACCCACTTAGTAACACACATAGTAACACTTGTGTTTACACTATACTAACAGGGCATTGTCTTAGTTACACAGATGCAAGTGTTGCCTGTGAACAAGCTAACACTTGCATCACAGGGCTAACTTCTCTTTCCTGTTGTTGCTCACAAACAGCTTTTTTTTTTTTTTAAAGATGCAGCAATCAAAGTGAGTCTTACCAGTGAAAAGCAGAAAAGGTTCATGATGGCTGAGACGTGTCCTCGTTGTTTCCGTTTTCTCTGATGGAAGCACCAGAGTGACAGAGAGAGACACAACAGATCAGTGTGAGCCCAGCCTTGGTCGCCTGCTGTCTTCTCAGATTAATACCACAGTGAAATCCCTTTACTAATCCAATAGATGGACCACCATTACTCTACCAGCTATAACCAACAACAAGTCCATCATTGGTGGAGCAACTAGATGAGTATTTGTTTTGAATCCTTTTTTTTTTTTTTTTTTTTTTTTAAAGCTTTGTCCATTAAATATAACTTTGAGCGCCATTATGGCCTCATGCTCACACCGTTCTAATTATATTTTATGAATGGCATCATTTCAAATTAAAGAAGAATTCATATAAAAATAGCACATTCACTTTTTACATTTTGTACAAGCATTATTTTAATTCACAATTCTGGAACCAAATGAGGAATCTAGAAAAAAAAAATTAGAGAGAAAAACATGCCAGGTCATGGTGAAGAAGTGACTTCATGACAAATCAGTTTGATCAGATGTACAAGATTAACTTCCAAATAAATGACAGCTTCATGTAACCACGCCCCAAGCAGTCATCATTTACTCACTCAGCCAAAAGTTACTCTTTCTGTGTGGGCGGCAGAGAACCACAGCAAACAACTACAATTTACCCTAATCATGAAATGGTTTATCCTAATGATGAAAAGGAACACAAGCAGGATTTGAATGCAGTGATTTCACTTTTACCTGAGGACTGATTGGTAAATATATGAAACTTACACAGGATGTGAATGTATTAACCAGTAAGAGTGATGTTAATCCACCAATCATCCACCTCTGATGTCTGAGCTGCCCTAATGTAAGGAAGAAACAGATGGAGAGATTAACACATATGACCCATATTTTCACACTGATGTAAAGTATGATTTTCAATAAGTAGTAGGCTAGGATATGTGACGTTTGGGAGTATTTTGAATCCATCCTGTTCTTCAGCTTAGTCTGTGAATTGTTGTATTTCAGTGTTTCGGGATTGTTGATGGATGGCTTGCCTGAACAACACCCCCCCCCCCTTCCTCCCTTTCCCTCTTCCTGCATCTTATCCCATCTCTCCCCCTACCCCTTTCCAAGCCCGGTGCAGTCTAGTCCTGTGAAGGCTGTTTCTTCATGAGCCGGGGATCCAGCTGAAGATTTCTGCCTTTTAATAAGGCAGTTTTTTCTAACCACTGTAACTTTTGCTGCTTTGCTAAAGTGCTCATGATGGATAGGCCGGATCTTTGTAACATAACAATGAGTAAGGTCTTTTACCTGCTTTTTGTAACATAACAAAGAGTAAGGTCTTTTACCTGCTTTTTGTAACATAACAAAGAGTAAGGTCTTTTACCTGCTTTTTGTAACATAACAATGAGTAAGGTCTTTTACCTGCTTTTTGTAACATAACAAAGAGTAAGGTCTTTTACCTGCTTTTTGTAACATAGCAATAAGTAAGATCTTTTACCTGCTTTTTGTAACATAACAATGAGTAAGGTATTTTACCTGCTTCTTGTAAAGTGTCTCGAGATAACATTTGTTATGAATTGACGCTATACAAACAAAGATTGATTAATTGATTGATTGTTACGTATTTGTGTCTTCTATGAATGCCTGTTTGTTATTTGAGACACAGAAACACATTTCAAGAACTAAATTGGACAAAAGTCTGTTAAAAACAGAGCTTCACTGTGCATGGCTAGGAGGTTCCCTAAATTTGCCGATTGCTCTGACTAATCAAAAACTAATTTGCTGTCAAGAATTAATTGAGCACTATTCTTAGCTTCAAGATGAGTCATTAGCTTCTTAGTTAGATGTCTTTCACTGTGTTTTGATTCCAGTCATGAGCTCAGGCTGCCAGTAACAGGGTGTGATGTAATCCCTCCTTCATATGACGGAGTGAATGAATGCTGCCCGGCAAGATTGATTCTCCACCTACCTGTATTTGTGACAGTATGGGTGTTGGTGGATTTTAAAGTTTTGTTTTTTATTGTCTGTATTAAAAAAAGATCTCCAAGAATAAGAAGACGATGACGTCAAGTAAGTGTGGCGCCAGAGGAGGCCGTTATCGACTTGTATGTATTCATGGGTTTAGCATTTTCCCTTTTTTTTTAAAGGAGCAATATGTAACTTTGACACCTAGCGTTTAAAATGACATTTAAGAGAGCTGTCTCCCCCCGCCCCCGATCCCTAAAGTCAAAGTGCATGCAGGTTGTTATGTCAGGGACACTGAAGCTTCATTGTTTAGCCAGCTCTGCACTCGTCTTGAGACCTTTCTGCATTCTAACCTCTCTACATTTTTTTAAAAGCATCTCAAATATTTATCTTGGTTGCAGTTGCGGTGCTTTATAGAAAACGCTGAGGCTTTTTTTAGGTTAGGTAGAATCAGTTTATTTATCTGAACCACTTTGCTTGCCCGCTTTCATCGTTGGAACACCTGTTGGTTTGCTGTTTGTTTGGCAGACTGAGGGTGGGCGTGCCGTATAACCACCTACTACTCTGGTCAAAACAAAAAGCAAAAAATTCCCCACAGGAATCGAAACTTAAGAGGAGGATATACTGTCTGCTGCGTTGTCACATAAGCCAGCTTTTCAACATTGCATGTTTCTTTAATGCCTGATATAGTAAGGTCATTTTATTATTTAATTCAGAAGACATCTTACATTTTGGAACTTTAATTACCTAATATATAAATGGACATTATACAAGCTTAAAGAACTTCATCTTGGCCACCAAGGCCGGATTGTGTTTATACACCTGAGCTTTAAAAGTGGCTGGTCTGAATGACAGTCCTCACACAGAGATGTATTTGAAAGAAAAAATTAGCTAATGTGTTACTGAAAATAAGCTGTTGTATTAACTTTCTTATTAAACCAATTTTACACAATGACTTGTAGCCATGTGCCAACAGTGTTTCTATGTGCGTCACACTGTTGATCAGTTGAACTCACAACACCATAATGAGGGTTGTTTTTGTGCCACATTGGTTTGTAGTTTAGCATCCTGTATATGTGCTGTTAGAGCAGGTTATAAAAACAAAACAGGGACCTGATCAATACAAGATAGAAGTAGAGTCGAGGGAAGAGGATGAGAGTCAGTGGTTGTAGGCAGTGATAAAAAGGTGATTTTTTTATGGATTTCTTGTAGGAAGTGAGTATGGGGAGTCTCTGATGACATTACGCTGTCATGCCATTTTGCAGTCCGACTATCAGAAGAGTTCATTTGTTTCTAAAGCAACATGTTTAGAACCTACAATGTCAGCGTATGAGAGCTGCAGTATTACTGGTCAAAAAGTTGGCTACTGTTAAAGTCTCCGGACATTTTTTTCTTGCATCACCAGCAAAAACACACATGAAACATTTGATGTGAACATTAAAGATATTTATTCATTTTTTGATTTTGATAGGTAGTCAAACTTTACATTGCAGCAGAGACAGAGAGCGACCCACATAGCAGCGGCTGTTGCAGTGACCCACTAAGTGACATCAGCAGTGGATTAAGCGTGTGTTTGTGTGCATGCGTGTGGTTGCCCCACTTCCAGCACTAGTTCATTACAAAAATTCATAGCTGTGACCACTAGAAGTGAGCAGATGTTGACAAATAAGGAAAAACAATTCAACATTTGTACATCTGGAAAACTCTAAATGACAAAGATTTATGACAGGATTAAAATCTTTCAAATAAGCAAGTCATCATCAATAACATTTTGATTTAAGAAATGCATTTTCTTGTCTATTCTATCAAAGATTTAGAAAGCTGGTTGATGCCTAGGGGGCATTGCATAAGTCCTCTTCGCAGCAGGAGGTGTGGTTGTTTTCAGTGCATATTTCAGCACAGGTACGAGAAACACTTCCTGTAAGAAATTCAAAAATATTAAATGACTCGACCATTTCAAAAATGTATGTTTTATGAAAAAAAAAAAAAAAAAAAAGGCTTACATACCAGAATGTTCTCGAACCATGCAGTAGTGGTCATTTGGGCAGTCTGTTTGCACAGTACAGTGGTCATCAGCGCTGTTACAAGTAAAACATCTGATGCTGAGCACTGATGAGGAGACAAAATCCATCAAAGTTGGTTTCAAATTTGTTGCAACATCACGACGAAACACAGTAACAACAACATTTATATAAATGACATTGGGCCAGTAGTGGATTCATTAAAAAGCTTTTAATCGTCAGGAGACATTTTCCATTCTCTTAAAGGAAACAATGCTGCTCCACTAGTGAAATGCCTCAACCTGTGTTAAAACATATTTTCACCTCTAGTTTATTATGGCTTTGTAACGACAATACAAAAATGTAAAAAACAAACAACAAAGTTGACTCACCTTGAGTGCTACACAGCAGGAGCAGCAGTGTGAGAAGCAGGACCTTCATGTTGTCTGATGGTGTGTGATATGACCCTCCGCACTCGCTCTTTTATACTGACAGTCTGGAACACAAGTCACATACCATCCTAGAAATGTTGAGTACTTCCTTGTACGCTGTTATTCCAGTAACTCTATTGTTCAAAAGTTTAAAAAGAATGTCAACGCTTGACAAGGCGTGATTAATACTTTTCATACTTTTGATTTAGAGAAAGATGTAGGTCAGGTCGTCTTTAACCCTCTCCTATTTGGTTTTAAGGATTTTGTTAGTACTCTTTGCATATGAGATGAGCTTTATACCTGGACAATGAACATTACTGCATCAGAAAATATGACATTTTTACAAGGTCAGGTGTTTTTATCCAAACTTTGTTTCTGAGGGAGCATGTACTATGAGGTTAGCTTTGGACAGGTCTAACCAGTGAGACAACTAAACTCCCACAATAGAACAATACTAGTATGATTAGTTTGACCTGGGTTTTCCCTGGTTTATATTTATATTGGTTGGGAACTGGAGGGTCGCCGGTTCAAGACCCGGTGGAAGTTGGTCTGGTCGCTCGAGAGATGGTCACCTCCCAGAGTATTTTGAGTGCAAAATCAGAATTTCAAAGTATATAAAATAAAATATAAATATATTACAATTTCAATTGAAAAAATGTTAGTGTGTGAGAAGGAAACAACTCAAAAGACTTGAGATTAGTATTTAACACATTCTTCTTCTGTTCCAGAGAGGCAGAGGTTTGTATAGTTGTAGTTGGCATGCTATTTTTAGGATTAGAAAAGTTGTTATTGATATAATTGTTGGTGCTGTGTATACTGCTCTGTCTGTCTGTCTTTATTAGTCCATGTTTTTAGGCATCTGGTTATCCACCTAGAGCCTAGTTCAGTTGGAGGTTTCCTGCTTTTCACAAGGAAGTTTGTCCTAGCTGTTGTTGCCAAGTGGCAATAAACAATACAACACAATACAGAAAAAAACTTTATTTTTTTATTTATTCTATATGAACCAACTAGGACGGAGTGCATCATAATTAATCCAAACGATGTAACTGTGTCAACACCAGAAAGTCAAGTTTTTTTTTTTTTTTGTGATCAATTTTTTTAAATTTATGTTTACACATTGTCACTTACAATAAAGGAAAAACAAGATGTTGTGGCAGACAAAAGGGGCAAACTAAGACTGAATCATCTCTCTCCCCTGGATTACCACAACACAGAAAGTATACAAATAAGTAAAGAATAATGGCAATGAGGGGAAAGTTTGAGAAAGTCAAGTTTGAATGTGAAACAAAAAGTTGTACTCTTCCATGAAATGTCTTTGAAGGTGACGAACATGAAGTTGTTCTTTTGATGGAGAATTGCAAGACAATGTGGACATTTTGTGTTTTTCGCCATCCAACTTGCTTTTAATTATGCAAAAGTTAAGCGCTATATACTCATCAACATATAGAAGCATTCATGTGAATACTTCTGCACGTGTTACTGACTCTTCACATATTTGACTCCATTCAGGAAAGTAAGAAATGGTTGCATGTTTAGTCCCATTTACAACAAATCAAACATTTGATCTGTTATCGAGTTTATCTGCACAGTTTGTTTTTCTTCCAGCTCACTAAGATACTTTAATTCTCTGCACTAACTTGTTATTCAAGTTTTTTTGAAAGTGGGTGGATCAGCTCTCACCAAGCTAAATACTTGTCATATGAAAAATCAATCAACCTGTCCTTTCGTTTTACACCAGGTGTTTACAGTGATAAAAGACTACACTGCTTAAGAGATAATACCACAGAGGAATCTTTACATGTCAAGGTTTTCATACTTCATTTCAGGTAGAGAAAACGTGTTTAAAACCCTAAAGTATCACACAAAACATTTATCTTGGATAATTTGGGAACACTTTGTCTGGATCAAGTTTTTGTATTATTGAAACAAAGAGGTGTGACTGTACTGCCAGCCCAGTAATGTGGCCTGTGAATATACAAATAAGTGAGGGTCAGCACTAAAACTGCTGTACTAGAGCTCTAGAACCCCCTTTTCAGGTTCAGGGTCACAGGGGGGCTGGCGCTGATTCCAGAAGAGGGGTACACCCCTAGACTTGTCTCCAGTCAATCACATGTCTGACACATAGAAAGAGACAACCAGCCACACTCACAATCACACCTGATGCAGACCCACCAATTAACTTAACGAGCATGTCTTTGGACTGGAGGAAGCTGGATTACCCAGCATGCACGGGGACAACATGAAAGCCCAACACAGAAAGTCCCTGTCCGACGGGTATTCAAACAAGGAACCTCCTCCCTGTGAGGCGACAGCGCTAACCACAGCACCACAGTGCAGTGATCACCTCCTTTCTTAAAATAAAACATGAAGTCTAAACTCAGTTCACTGCATGATGTTTGTCTTAAAAATCTTTATTGGCACATTAACATTCAAGCAGAAATTTCTTCTGCATCAATACAAGTTGGTAAACTCAGTTCACAAAGTAGCATAAATGACGATGGGGAAAAAGCTGCTGAATGCGAGTCATGTATTTAATATAAGTCCCTTCAAGTACAAAATATTTACATCACATCAAAAGATCATTCCTCTTCATTTCTCCATCAGTCATTTTCATTGACAATCTTTTGGAGTATCACAGGAATAATACATAAGATGCAAAGCAGGGCAATGAGAGGGAGTGCAGTCAGATGGGGCCCCTTTAGGGAGGTTTCCTTTTTGTCATTGCATAATTTGCACATTTTGAGCTACTGCTGCGGTTTAAAGTTTGTCAGCCCTCCACGGCCCCCTAGTGGTCTGGGGCTCCAAGCAGTTGCCTGCCTCGCCTGTAGACAAGTGGCACCACTGCATCCTCCATGTGAAGTTGTTGCATATTTTCCTCGCAGGGAAACATTTTGATGGGTTTTGTAATTTGCCTAAGCTTAAAAAACGTAGCACGATGGCCTTTGCTCAATGTAATTTCTTCTAACTGATACCCCCTTTCACTGGTGAAATAAGCATATAGTATAGTTGTACTGTTCCCTCTGACCCATGTTAAGAAGTCTTTTATAATCTACACGCCTCAAATTCTTAAAAGAAACCAGCAAAAGAAAAAATCTGGTTCACGCTTCAAATCAAGTGCCAAGTGCGTTGCTTTTTTGCAACCAATAATCTTGGCCTCTCTTGATGTTTGTGCAGTCAGGGAGAAGAGATTCAAAGTACTTCTGAGAAATAGCTTTGTGTTACAGAGGTGAGAACTTCCTTCAGGTGCTCTACCAAAGTGTCAGCTTGCAAATGCGTGCGATTTCTAGAATGTGTCAAACAAGAGGCCTCTTTCATCAGAAAGAGTACACCAGACCTGAAGTCTTTTAAGATGTACAAAACAAAAGGTCAAGTTAGGGTTCAACTGCCAGCCAACCCACAGCTTCACTGGTTGTCATTTACAATCATAAGTTAAGCACAGTGTAAAAAGCATCTCATGGTCTTCACAGAACTCTCTCAAGCTTTAATTACTCTAACTTTCAGAAGTGCAATGTCATCATTCAAAGCGGTGTCATAATAAACATTTGAATATTCAGAGTATCAGGGTCACCACTCCTGTGTCTCTTCTGAGGTGAGGTTTCCAAAGTGACTTATAAAAATATGAAAGGGAATAAAATCCTTCACTGAAATAATTTAGATTATAAAACATCTTCACATTCTTAAAAAGTCTGTGTGCATTTAGTTTATTAATAATTAAAGGTGCACTGTGGAGTTTTGGTGGTGACATTTGAAAGTTGGAGAAGTAAAACAATTCTTTGCTATATTTTCTGAACTGAATACTCAAAATATATTCAAATAAAAAATGGGTCCCTGGAACACTGTTTAGAGCTTAGGAGCTACCAGGAGAGTTACGGTTTCACCACCATAACTTCTCATGTAGTATTTATCTTCAAACAGTGTTACAGGGACCACATGTTCCTCTGAGGACAGTTTGTGTGTAGAGTTATGAACATATACCACAGAATCTGTACATTTCTCCAACTTTCACATTTCTCTACAAAAACGACATAGTGCACCTTTAATGATTCTTGACAGCAAATGAGAAGATTCACTGCACACAAGAAGCTGAGTTAATTTTTATTCTTCTTTTTATTAAATTACACTCTCAAACAAACAAATTGTTACGTCCACATGGCTTCATCAGGAACTCTTTTCATTTGCTGTCAAGATGATGTTTCCTGCCATCACCTGCATCAACATTTAAGGACTGACAGTGCTGTGCACAGGGCATCCACCTGTTGAATTAAATATTCTCTTCAGGTTCTTCTTATTTGTTGATTCTCAACAATTATTTTGCAGACTTTTCTGCTCCATTGCATCCGTTCTGTCATCATCGTCGTCTTCTGTTGATTCTGTATTTCTGTGGAACGGAGACAGATTGTGGCAGATAATGAGCAGGAAATCAGAAGCTTTTTGCAGATAAAACTATAAATATTACAAGACAGGTTTAAGATTTGTATATACTGTATATACTGTGTATATACTGGCTACATATTACAACAACGAATAAGAAAAGTACATTTGTAGAAACAGTTTCAAGCCTTCCTTAAACTGAATATACCAAAACTAGTTTTATTTATTTTACTTTAAGAGCACAAAGCATGATTTTTTTCAAGTCAATGAATAAAGTTCAGCTTTATCCAAATAAAACTTTCATCTGGACTTGAGCTTATATAGTCCTATTCTAGTCTTCTGACGACTCAAAGCTCTTTTGCACTGCAGGTCACACCTACACATTCACACCCATTCACACACTGATGGCAGAGGCTGCTGAGTAAAGTGACCATCAGAAATGACTTAACCCATTCATGCACATGCATACGCTGCTGACGAAGCACCAGGAGCAACTCAGGCTTTGGTGTCTTGTTCATTTATCATTTACATTCGACATGTTGCTGCAGGAGCCGGGGATCGAGCCCCTAACCTCCCGGTTGAGAGACGACCGACTCTACCAACTGAGCCCCTTTAAATATGAGTGTTGCTTTCACAAAATGTGTTCATCATGTCCCTTGGACGAGCATTTTAATGGGAACATATAAATAATAGTACTTGCATACTTTCTAAATCCCTGCTTTTAAAACAGTGTTCATTCCTTACATTCTTGATAGTGGTAACTTTATGTGAGTATTTGTGTTTAAGCATTACATTTACAATTCAAATATCCTTTTAATTCACAAAAATACCAACAATATAACAATTTTAGTTGATTATATTATGCATAATCATAGTTCCCATCTTTTTGGGCTGATCTGAAATCACAATGCTTTCATAGGATTAAAACTAGGGCTTTGTTGGATCTCATCACTCTTTTAAATTAAAAGCTGACATGAGGTCAAAGACATATCCAAATCCAGAAAACCCTGAATCCCTACTGGTTCATTCATCGCTCACCTGGGTACTTCAAACTTCCACTGTCTATAAGAGTTGCCTTTTTTCATCAGGTAGAGGAGGACCATGTCACAGAGGAAAGCTCCCTGTTGAAGGATGTTTAATAAAGTGATGTAACTGACACAAAAATGTCTGAAAATGCTGTTTAGAAAATGCATTATGGTACTTACAGCACCCATCAAAGCCAGGCCTGCTGCAAAGTTGATGGCTGTTGGTACGACGCTGAACCTCCCGGCCTAAGGATAATGATTCAAGAACATATTAAGAATTAGAATGAAAGGACAGTGTGCATGTTTTCAAAGATGTATTTGAACATGATTTAATGATTATTAGTGTAATACCTTATAGAGTTTAGAGATATTAATATGATCTTAGTTTATCCTAATATTAATAATGTTGCATTTATTATTCAAATAATGTCACATCACAATGCTTTGGTCGAGTTAAACCTGGAACCTGGTCAGCCAGACCAGAGAGGAATCTATGATGAGATTGTTATGTCCACTCTTATATGCAGACATCTGTTTGTAGACATTAATACAAATCCCCACCGCCCAGTATGCAGCCAATCCCTGCCTAAACGTTGGTCTTTAACTTCTCTGACCGAAAATGACAACAACAAAATAATACACTTCTTATACAAATGCTGTTACAGGTGCTGCACTCATATGCACATAAATAAAAACAGTAGAGGAAATGCATGTAGCGCCATTCCTTCAGAAAGTTTGCCACTGACAAGCTGTAACTTAATTCTGACACGACAGACAGGATATGTAATCCAGTTTAAGCAAAGTGGTAAATGACATCATCAAATGGTAGAAAAATGATGTGCCTAGTGAAGCGCTCTCTCACTCTGTGTGCCTCTGAACGTGATGTCACTCAGTCAACATATGCATGACACATGAAACTTATGTAGACATTCAAAATGTTGCTCTTATCTAGTCTAACACTAAGGTGGTATGGTTGACCCCGTTGACCCTGTTGCTAGGTATGACACATTTGTTTTTAGGAGCTGTGGTTGGTTGATCCCAAGGAATTGATGAAAAAAGTGCTAACGAACATATAGACGAAGAGTGAAATGGATTATGCCCAATCATAGAATCTAGTGAGACTGTGTGTAATTATGAACACTATAAAATGATTATCGCTGTGTGATAAAGTGTAAGACGTACTTTAAAAGTATAAGGCCAACAAAATGTTTGAAATCACATGCACACTTCTGCAGCAGCCTCTTCACTTATTAGTTATATCAGCAGGTAAAGAGCCTTAATTAGTGATTGGAATCACCTGTGGAGGAAATCACTTGTGTTGGGACTCAACATGCATGTCTAACTTTGTACTGAAAGATGGATAGAAATGTCTGCAAAAATAATTTTTGTCTGTTTGGCCCAACAATGATTCAATAATATTCTTCATGTAGAGTTTGAAGAACATTTATCCATGTTCTCCTCAGCTTGAGAAACTCTTAAGCCTGTTCAAAGTCCTCCTCACTACTCATAACAGTTCTCTTAATGTGCTAAGAAGCTTTTTGAATAACTTTCACCTTTACAAGGATGTAGTCTCAACTTTAACCCTCAGGCATCAGTTAAATATACTACACTCTTAAGTAACTCAGGACAAAAATGGCCACTTCCAAAAAACTGCTATAAAAATAGAACAGATTGATATTTTTTTCTACTTTTTTCTGCATCTCTTAAACAACTTCAGCACTGCTCAAAACTATCAAACATTCAATCATTTTTAGGAATTTAACCCTTTAAATGCCAGTTTGATGACTTAATGTCACTGTTGTTATTTATGAAAAAAAACAACACAAAAATTAGTTATTTTCCATATAACAAATATGTGTTGTTTTTTTGTTTTTTTAATTAGTCTTGGATATGTCAAAGATTATCCAAAATATTGACTTTGATGTATTGTTAGTTTTAGTGTAGCATCAGATTTAACATGTAGTTCCCTGTTTGGACATTGGAGGGCGAAAATGTCCAATTTACAAAAACTGCTATAAAAATAGAACAGATTGATATTTTTTTTTTCTACTTTTTTTCCCCCATAAATCTCTTCAACAACTCCAGCCCTGATCAAAACTATCAAATATTGAATAATTATCAGGAATTTAACCCTTTAAATGTTAGTTTGATTACATGATTCTGGCATTTAAAGGGTTAAATTCCTAAAAAATTCAGTTTTTTGGAAGTGGACATTTTTGTCCTTAATGACTTCAGAGGGTAATAAACATGTTTCACAGTGTTCTATTAAAAAAATGAAATGTGCATTCCAAAATGTGTCAAGAGAGAGACTTTCTGACAAAATGATGGAAAGATAAAGAGGAAACATTTGACCAAATGGACAAAAATGTCCATAATGATGCATCAGGATAAAAATGTCATGACTCTAAGAATTTTGTCACCAGGAGAAACTCTCAGCACCTTTGGCATGTTAAGATGTTACTGCCCTCTGGTGGTTATATGCATAAATAACTCCTGTCACTACACATACCTTTCCATGCACTAAGATGGTAAATCGGATCCCGTAGACTTTGAAGAGAGACCTATACCTTTCACCATCAGCGTTTCTGAAGTACCGAGTGTGTCTGTTGAAAAGTTAAGGGGACAATAAGACATCACAAGAAATAAAAATGAAAGAAAGACAATGAAGCATTTAGTATTATTTTCTCCTCTGAAATCACATGTCCTTAACTGTATACAAAAATATGTGCAATGAATAGGAAAATAAGAAATGTGTGAATGTGCAACATAGATCTACAACGAGCCTGACCTGAAGTTAAATCCCAGTGTGATGGTCTTATTGGAGACACTGGTGTCAAGGCGAGTAAAGTAGTAAACTGGATTGCAGTTAGAGTAGCCTTTATCAAGGTCACAGTCCCACTCTATCAGTATGCCAATGGAGCCACCCTGGAAAACAGAATACAAGTTGGACCATACTGAATGTGCCTCCTAAAACAAGTCGGTTTAGCATGGTAAACATTCCACTTCCTTATACCGTATACATCTGACATTACAGTCCTACAGAACCAGGGGCATGGCCACCTTGATCCTCAATCCATTATGGTATACGTAAGAACATACAACAGAAATGTAATCATAGTTTGGAATGCTTCTTTAGCATTTCTTAATGTGTTCATTACCAGCTTCCAACTCTAATAATGTGGTGGAAATTAGATCCAAAGATCCAAAATGTACATTAGTTAACTGAAGTTTACATCTGCAGTTTATACTTAAAACACTGATTCAACTCTCCCTTTCCCCAAAATAAAAACCTGTACACGGCACAGTGCTGCAGTGATTGGAATGGTTGATTTCTGGATATTTCAGTAAAATCATGTTACCTGGGATTAGATTCTGATGCATCACTTAGCAGGTTTGACTTTAAAAATAATCTCAATGATGTTAACGTTTCAGTTTAAACGACTGGATCTATTCAACAACTCTTGACTATGTGCACTGGAAAAGAAAATACTAACAATTGTGGCCATGTCCTGGAAGTTGTACCCAGCTCTCCTGGTGATGTCTCCCAGGCGAAAGATGGGGCAGTAGGGGTGGAGCTCCTCGTCATATCGGCATTTCTTCAAATAGGTGTCATCGTTTGTTTCAAGAACGTTTGACCTCAGGGTTAAGAAACATAACTGAACAGATATATTTGTGTTCAATGCTCACTGTACACAACTGTTTCCAGTCAACAATTCAAAGCTAACAGTTCTTGCAGTGGTTATTGTGAGGTTTTTTTAAACTTACTTTGAAAAAGCAAATTTCGGAAATAAGATGAAGTTCTTGATGTAGATGGTGAAGTTTTCAGCATTTGCCAGCAGAGGTCCTCTAAAAAAAAAAATGTCTTAGTGTCTGATATCTTGTATTGATGTCATTGCCCAAACTAAGCTGTTTTGTAGACAAAACGTTTTATGTATATTAATGAAAAAACCTAGCATACATAAATATAGCGTTAAACAGTTTCCCCTTACTGTGGTTTAAACTTTCTTTCAACAGGACACCAGCCGTAGATTTCACAGGAACCATTGGAATTGGAATCTTTTTTCAAGCATCGACCACTCATAAGTCCTTTACAAAATATAAAAGAAGACCATAAAAATCTAACGTGAAAAGGTTTTTCTTTTTTTTGACTGAAATGAAGGCTACAGATGTGAACAGTTCATACTATACCTATGTCAAATATCTGGATAATTGTCCTGCTTTTAATCACATATACTTTACATGTTTTCCCTTTTTAATTAATATTTAAACTTGTTTATTTTAAAGTGATACCAATGACATTATGGTAATGTAAAATCAGTTGTTTCTCTCTTACCATTACCAGCCACTACAATCTTTCCCTTTTCACAGTCGTCATTATTATTACAGAGGCCATCCAGAACTGTGGGGCTCTGAGGACAAACACCACAGAAAAAGAAATATTAAAGTTGAACAAACCTGTTTTTGTTTCCAACAAATTATTTCTGATTAAAAGTATTTTATTAGGAAGTGTGCTTGATTAAAAAGCAATGCAATTTAATATTAACGGCCAATGCAAACATCTCCTTATCCGAGGTATTGAGGCACATTTTGATTGAGAAAAAAGGGGAAATTACTTGGTCTTTGTTTGTGACATATATCTATCACAGCACACATATCTGTCTTGAGCTTGATGTATAAGGTACGACGGACGATTAGGGCCATGTTAAATTTTTATTTTTTTGTAATTTTGAGATTAAAGTCGTAAATTTACGAGAACAAAGTCTTAAATTTATGAGCTTAAACTCGTAAATGTACGAGTTCAAGACCAGCCTGCGCAAAAATGATGAAAGTAGAAAATGATGAAAGTAGAACTCTTAAAGTCTTTTCCTCTGCAGACAGCTTCCTCCCAGTCAGTGTGGATCTTTCTTCAGTTTCTTGCAGAATCTTTTCAGGGTCCTGATATTTTATGACAATGTGAAGATGATGATGTGTCAAAAGCATGTGTAGTTTCATATCTGCATAAGTAAACAACACAACTATTTGTGTCTGTTATCGGTCTGCCTTGTTAAAGTGTCTCATGTGCAGAGACAGTTTGTGTCCTGTTCATCATTTTACAGATAAACAAGGTCTTTCAAATTGAAGTGAAAACTTCTCTTCAACTGTTTTTACCGACTACACAAGGAAGTATCCTATTTCCTTATTAGTGAAACCTTTAGGACAAGATGCTCCATGTTTGTCATTTGAGAACAGGATGCTGCTGCTCTTCTGATATAGACTAAAATAACCACTTTATTCTTTAAAGACTTCTACTTTCATCATTTCCACGCAGGCTGGTCTCGAACTCGTTAATTTACGAGAATAAAGTTGTGAATTTACAAGTTTAATCTCGAAATAAAAAAATAAAAAATAATTTTTTAACATGGCCCACATAGGAACAATAATTATGATGATGATGATCAGCGCATTGACTCTGTGGTGCAAAGCAGGCGGTGAACACCTCAGCTATTGGCAGGTAAGAATGATAAATAGTGATTACCTGCTATTGTTTGCAAAGCAGAGAAAAATAAAGTAAACCAGAAGATGAACAAATGTCTTTAAATAAGACGAGGTATTTGACAATACATCACTCTGACTTCTGATGACCAGTTTGAGGTGTGAGGTTTTTGAGGATAGTTAAAGAGGAACTCAAAGATTAAGCGATAGAGCTGTATTTTTTTTCATTAAAGTAACTTTTCATATATTTTTATTGACATAAATAGGGATTATCATAACATACATGTTGACTGTTATTTTACAAATTAATCTAGAAGTAAAATTGTATTAACAGGGGTATAATAATAATAATAATAATAAATTATAATAATAATACATTTTTATAATAATAATAAATGAATTATTATTCATTATAATAATAATTATAATAATAATAATATTATTATCAGGGACAAAGAGACCGGGAAATCTCGCGGGTTCGGGTCTGTGAAATACGACAATTATTATTATTAATTATTGTTATTATTATTAAATTGTTACTATTAATTATTATTATTATTATATTGTTGTTATTATTATTAATAATAATAATTAATTATTAATTATTATAATCTCAGCAGTATCAGGGTTTCTGTGAGTATCTAAGAGATCTTTAAATACAAGATAAGAATTGTCCATGCAACTATGTCAAATGCAGAATGTAAATGAAGTTTGAGTGTGTTTCTGAACACATGCTGCCTGCTGCGTCCTTTTTAAATCTGATGAGAATTATCATGAAAACAGCTTTTGTGACAGCTGCCCAATTACCTGCTTGACAGTAACATGTTCCATGAGAATTAAAGGCTCCTGCTCAGGGACAGGTGGCTTTAAGGAGAAGGGGCACTAAGAACTGAAATGTATACATTATATATATTTTATGGCTGTTGTTGTATGGTAGTTCCTGTTTGGGTTATTCCTATTGGCTGTTGCAGTGAGGCACGGGACCACAAGAGGCTGAATTTACATACCAGTGCCCCCCTGAAATTCTCTAGCTACGGATATAACTGTGAGAAAGATGGATGAAATAATCAACACACACACGTACACACCGAGAGTAGACAGAGATGTGAGCCTTTGTTAAAATTAAAGTATTCTTGCTAAGAGGAAGCGCTGACTGTGAGTGCTGTGCCACCATGCATCATGTTTGACTGCTACAGCTCCTCACCAATCGACAGAGCCCCTGAAGTCCCAAGACGTGTAAAAGATTTATTGAGCATACAAGTTATTGTCTTGCTCCCACACATTTTTATGCATTCAAGTTAAACTCTTGTGCTCACAAGATTATTCTTTTTTTTTTACTTTTTGGGACTTCAAGGTCTCCGTATCAATCAGCCTGAATCCATCTTTCACTATGTATTTCTGCACAAAACACTGATGAACTTCATGAAATCAGTATTAAGTTTGAAAGAAACAGATGTTGGTGGGTGACCACCTGTAGTAGTGTCAGTGCCACCTGAGACCCATGTACACAAATTGGAGGAAAGGGAGAGTGCCTCATCCCTTATTAGCTCAGCAGGAGCATTTTCCATAGGCCTATTACCGTCATCATCAACATTATCAATATCATCACCATCACAGTTTCCACTTCCATCACCAGCTGTGTCTTCATTGATCTCATTCTCAACATCACCATCGTCATTGGCACTGTTACTTTCCTTCACGGAATTAGCTGGGTGCTCCTGACTAACATTTGCTTGGCTAGTAGTGTTTACGTTATTGGAGTTAGCAACAGGAGGAGACTTGCCGGGTTGAGTTGTCAATGAGAAAAGGTTTGTGAGCAGGACACGAGGCCACAAGATTCTTCCTTTGCTCTTGCTCCTTACGCTTTAGTGCACCCGATCATATTCTCTTCACACTTGGAGTTATTGGAGCCTGAAGCGTGGACGTGTGTGGATATAGATTTCTGAGGGAACAAGTTTGGATTCCTTTGACCAATATGTGGCGCTGAAGCAGCCGAGGTTATCAACAAGTCTTCTCTTTACCACGTCTGTTTGTTTGTTTGTTTGTTTGTTTGAAGTTATATTTTTTGGCCTTTTTGTCTTTATAAGATCGGACAGCAGGAGAGAAACAGGAAGTGTTGGGAGGAGAGGGTGTAGGACGACACGCAGAAGAGTGCCAGGAGGTTGAAGTCAGATTGGAACCAATGGCCGCAGCTTCTCTTCAGAAAGTGCTATGAAGTGATGATGGCAGTTTGTCTGACCTGTGTTGTAAATGTTTTATCAAAGCAATAACTGATTAGCTTATCAAAGTGAACTCTCGTCTCTTTCTTACTTCCTGTTTCATTGAATCTAATACACGTTTCTCTGAAATCATGTGACAACAAAAGATGCTTCCTCCAGATATAAACCCATGGATAATAAGATGAACACCAGAAATGTCAAATAACAAACATTTATACTTTAAATTAACTCCGATCAGAACTTCACATATTCACTGTATGACATAAAAGCACAGCGTCCTCTTCTCTGTCACCAGCATGTGTGTTTAAGTGTGAAAAATTAAAAAATTGAAAATGGTATTGATAAAAACATTGCTTAAATGTAACTAATAACTATCTGTGAACATCCTGTCCAAATTTGGTGACATTCTGATTCTGATTCCCAGAGATACATGTGATAAGGCTAGAGCTGTCCCTTTTGGAGAAGCCCTAATTTGACCTATTTTCGTTTTTTGGTAAGATGCATAAAACATCCAAAAAAAGTTATTTTGCAGTAAAATATTTTTACACAACCATCCGTTTCATAAACTAGACATCAGAACAGATGTGGCAGTTCCTTTTCCTTCAGAACTATCACACCAACTGATGTCCAACAGGTCACTGATGGTCTAAGCTCTGGATGCTGTGCTGGTCCAGATGGTCTGGAGATTAAGTTCTTTAAACTTGCCTCTCATATTTTATCATTTCCCCTGGCTGATTTATTTAATTTATCTCTTGCAACTGGTAAAACTCCCTCATCCTGGAAATGTGCCAGAGTAACCCCTCTCCATAAAGGGGGTGACCCCAAGGACATCAATAATTATAGACCTATCTCAATTATTAATAGTATTGCAAAAATATTTGAAAAACTCATCTTTAATCAATTATCTAAATATCTTAATGATCACAACTTATTATCAACACACCAAACCACTCGACCACCACTGCTCTACTAAAATTCACCAATGACATACAGTCAGCATCTGACAGCAATATGTCTACAGGTGCTATATTTATTGACCTTGCTAAAGCATTTGACATGGTTGATCACTATCTCCTTTTAGATAAACTACATGCTATTGGTCTCTCTACTGACTCTTTGTTGTTTTTCAACTCTTTTCTTCATTATAGAAGTCAATGTGTTTTTTTTCAGGGCAGCCAGTCAGACTTCAAGATTATTGATAAAGGTGTGCCACAAGGTTCATCTTTAGGTCCTCTATTATTCTCCATCTTCATCAATGACATCTCACAAGTCTGTTCTGACTGTCAAATTCATTTATATGCAGATGACACTGTAATATACTCCTCCAGTTCGGACATTTCACAAATTCAATACTCAATACAATCTGATTTTAATCTAGTCCAAAAATGGTTCTCTGTCAATAAACTTCTTCTGAATAAGAAAAAATCATATTTTATGTTGTTCTGCACTCGACCAGATTCTTTGCCCTTAACAAAAAACTGGCATATTAATTTCCTAGATGGAACAGCATTAGAAAAAGTAGATGAATTTAAATGTTTGGCTAGATTCCCAGTTATCTTTCAAACCTCATATCAACTCAATTTCTAAGAAAATACATGGTCGTCTAAAATCACTTTATCGTTCTGTTGAATGTTTTTCACTGCAAGTCCGGAGAAGAATCGTGACACAATTGGTGCTGCCAATCCTTGATTATGCTGATGTTATCTATGGGAACACCTCAGAGACAAATCTTCGACCTCTCACTACATTATACAACAGTCTCTGTAGATTTGTTCTGAGGTGTCCATATAGGACCCATCACTGCCTAATGTATGAGTCGTTGAATTGGCTGGCTCCCAAGTCCAGAAGGACATTTCATTGGTCGCTATTTACTTTTAAATGTATCTATTTTAATTTTCCTCCGTACTTGAAACAATTTCTAATCCCTTTCAGTTCACAGTATAGCCTAAGGCATACTGATCATCTATTTTTCCTCACACCAAGAATCAGGAAAGAAATTTGGTCGCCGTGCATTTAAATTTAAAGCTCCATCAGACTGGAATAACCTACCTCGCTCACTTAGATCTATCACCTCTTTTCATATCTTTAAATCATCTCTACTTACTGATTGTCAAACATCCTGCTCTTGCTTTTGATTTTCTTTCTCTGTTGGACTTAGTTTGTCTGGACCTGCTCTCCTCTTGCTTGCACTCGTGTACCTCATATCTACATGTATGTACTGTTCTGTACCTTGTGCCTTAATGTTGCGTACACTATGTGTATAAGTACTGTATAGTGTGTATGCATATATATATGCAGAGATTTTCCTTTCTTTTTTTATTATTATTATTATTATATATATATTTTGTTTTTCTTCAGATTTTTTCTGATTGTGTAATACTGGCTGGTTGGTGGGTGGCTAGGCTTGGGGGAGCATTAAGTGTGAGTGAATGTGAGTGTGTGTGTGTTTGTGGTGTAGGTGTCTCTGTGTTTAAATGTTTGGTATTATGTTTTGGATTTTTTATTTTTTTTTATTTTGTATTATGATGATTAATTTATGTTTTGTAAGGACCCCCTTGAAAATGAGATGATGCATCTCAAGGGGCTATCCTTGAAATAAATTACAAATTACAAATTACATGTTCAAGTTATGAAAAAATATGGTTGTGTTGTGTTGTTCTACCTCGGGTAGGGGTATCTCAACTTTTAGGGGCCCAAGTTCCTCTACTATTTAAGGGATCACTTGTATCTGTTCTGTCAATTCTCTTTTTTAATTTTTTTATTTAACCTTTTATTAACCAGGAAAAAGTCTCATTGAGATTCAAAAACTCTTTTACAAGATCGTCCTTGCCAAGAAAGGCAGCAGCTCAATTACAGGGTTTCAGACATAAAACACTTAACACTTGAACGACCGGCATTCTATCACTACTAGAAAGGCCATAGCGGTCATTTTGACTGTTTACGAATTATTTGCATATCATTTCAATAATCAATATCAAATATAAGAATAAATGGATCTGTAATGTTGTGAAAGGTATAATAAACTTCAGGACACAAACATAAAATTCTAATGCATTTGAAATTTGAATAGTTTATCGACAACCACGGGAACAGCAGCCGGCGTTTTTTGCGAATGGGAATGATCTCTGTATCATTCTCAGGTTCAATCTCAGAGCCAGTGTCAGATGAAGAGAGACCAGGAGACATCACTTTCCGTATCCGAACCTGCGCCTCCATCAGACTCTGCCTCATCAAGGCTCTGGAGCCTCTGTGGCAGCAATCCTCCTCCTTTCTGACATTTCGCTCCATTCTGTTCTAAATCAGATCCTAATTCACTCTATTCTGCCTTTTCAATGTTGATTAATTCAAATGTATGTCTCCTGTTCTTTCTGTATGGTTTTAGGTGGGTAAGCTTTCTTTCCTGCTTGGCTCGAGCGTTATAAACAATAGTTGCTAGGCAACAGCGATGCGCACCTTCAAGTAGTGGTGTGCGATATAACGATCTTAGATCGTGAAGGATTTTAACGTGCTGACGAGAGAGAGATCGTAGAACCGGGCTAATGTGTTTATTTTATCATGCTACAGTTTATGCTCCTACACAGACGCGTAGATAAAACATCTACAGTTGGATGTTTCTGCCTCTAGATCATAAAGACGACCTTTAAAAACATTGAAGGAAACCAGCTCCCGAAGATTTAAAGTATCTTGTAACCGATTCCAAGAAGATAGCTGGAGCTGCTACATGATTGGGCACAAATGACCCTATAGATAACTAGCTTGTATCTGTATTTTACTGAAAAGAAAACAATATCAAATAAAGTGATGTTAGTATTGAGAACTATTTTAGATTCGTTTTTTCCCCCTACTAAACTTAAGTACTTCTCTGGGTCTTTACTACCTAAGTCGTGCACATAGTCAGACGTCAAACAGTGAATAGTAATTAAAGTTATCACAAAACAAAGACAGCTGGTCTAATTCTCAGAACGCTGCATTTACACAGCACAACATGCCTTTAAGCAAGCCCATACTAAACAAATAACACACTTGTCTCTGAATTCAATGTGGGGAATCCTGGTGACAATCATGACAACAAGATGGAACTATTGGAACTGAATTTTAAAAGGGATTTTCTGTCAAGCCTTGAGTGAATCATGAACAGTGTAAAAATGTTTGAAGAGGAGAACAGAGCAGTTTCTCACCAATACAATTAGTCCGATTAAATCAGGTTTAAACACATATTCATACCTCAGCACAGTATCCCAGCTTCTGGTTTGGTGTCTCTAAGAAATTGGTCACAACAAAGAGAACAGCTTCTCCCTGTATGGGGAGAAAACACCATCAATTGCTCTTCATTATGACATGATAATGATGTTAATCTGACCTCTGCTAGCCTGTGCCTTTCACTACTGGTTATTCTTCATGTACAAGTGTTGCAGCATTCCTTCTCCTGTACCTGTTATGTTTGACATTCCCCGTTGAGTTTTCTCTTTTATCTTTAGCTACCTGTGTATCTGTTCTTCTGTATCAAGTTCTTAAGCTAAGCTAATTGGCCGCTGACTGTACAATTGTGTAAATCTTGTCACACAAGTCTTCCCACAATGTCTTCCAGTGTTTGGTAACCCAACCATTCTGTGCTAACATCTTAACTCAGCCCTGTCTGTGGTAACCTCAACTCAATCCTGTTTTAAACAACAAGGTGAAGTGAAAGCATATCAAGCACAGAAAGTTTATGCTGCTTTTGCATAAATGCAAACCTGTGGTGGGATGACATAGTCCTCAGGTCCCCACACAACCACACCAGATTCAGTTGTGTTTGTCACAGAGACACCTTTTAGTTTCGTTATCACTGAACTCTGGATGGCCTCGTCGGTCTCCTGGTAGCCTTTTTTGCTCACGAAAACCCACCTGTAGGTTCAAACAAAACTTCAACTGTCTGAAAGTTAAACTCTGTCCAGGAGTCTGCCTTCTTGGCATTAGAGTGAGAAACATACAGTCAATGCACAACAATTCATCACATTAGCCTTTCTGTCAGTGAAGAGTATTACTATGATGAATTGGAAAATACAACAAGTCTTTAGCATTGACAATTGGTTAAAATGGAACGGGCAGCCGCAGCCCTCTTGATTGACTGTGGAGATGAAGGACCCTGGAACTTTATAAGATTGTACTTGGAAAACAGGCTATATGATTGCATTTTGCTTATTATATTCTCTTGTGGAGATTTAAATCTAACACTTGTTTAGTGTAATACTGTTTTTTTTTTCACGTAATTGAACTCTTGTTGCTTTCCTCAGGCACATTGTGGCTTCTGTTCTTGAAAGTGTTTACAGTACATACTTTACCATACTACGTAACGCTTTACTACTTGTTTACAAGGTTTTGTTGCAGGGCACAACCGCCACCCTTACAAAGAACTTGTTTGACAACTAATATTTTACAACACGTGGTCTGGTCTGTTATTTGGCCAATAATTTAAGACTTAAAGTCAACATAATGATCGAAGATAGGCCTACACAGTACATAAACAGCTCACAAGACAACTAATCTTCTGCAGTTAAATGTATATTTGAAAATCAGATACGATGCCATTGGGATCAACATAAACTGAAAGACATACAAATATGAAGGGGTGCGGATGGGGGTTTAGGATTGGGGAGGTAGATGATGGCTGAGCAGTAGTTTACTGTACATATTGTACATATATCACCACTGTATAACATGAGAATGAACCGATAACTCACTTACCCTATAATGTATCCGAGGACAGATAACTGGATAAGTCTGTACAAAACCCCAACTCTCTTGTTTTTGGCGACAATGTACTTTTCCGTTTTGTAGTCAAATAAGGAGAGGAAAAAGTTCCAAGCCATCCTGCAGCTGCCTGCAGACTGTCAGCGCATAATAAGTGGCACGATGATCCACTCACAGCTCAAGGAGTTTTAAACGTAAACAGCCAGCAGGAGGCGGACACAGGCTACCCCTGAACTACTGCTCAGCCATCATCTACCTCCCCAATCCTAAACCCCCATCCGCACCCCTTCATATTTACAGTCTTTGTCCGCGTCGCGTCTCACCAGCGTCATGTCAGCATCGATTAGCAGGCTATACGTTTTGGCATAATGCCAAGAAGTCTGTCTTGCAACGTTAAGTCTATCCTAAATTGGCTTTTATCGTAGTATAAATCGCGAGTTTGAACTGAACATCAGACGCTCCATACATTGATCCGTCAATGAATATGTAATTAAATATTGTTTTAATAATAAAATGTATGTATGTAGGCTACAGAATGTATGTATCTATGTTTGTTTGTGTGTGTGGAGTCCGCACAGAGACTTGACCAGGCGACCCTCCGGTTCACAACCCAAGTCCCTACAGACTGAGCTACTGCCGCCCACTGGTAGAAGACCAGCATGCACCTGGGTGGGCCTATTGTTTTTTAACTGAGCAAGAGAGGCAGTAGGAGCCACGATTTTCTTTGTTCTTTTGTTTGCTTTCTTCAAATAAACCACCAAAATACCGCAGCTCTTGCATGGACATTGGACTTCTTTTGCCTGCGTACATCACATCCCCATGGTGCATCAGTGGTCATTTGATTATTTTTTATATTAGTTTATTTAGATTTTTTTGTTGTTTTTGGACAAATAGCCACTACAGTATGTATGTATGTGTGTATGTATGTATGCATGTCTGTGTGTGTGTGTGTGTGTGTGTGTGTGTGTGTGTATGTATGTATGTATACGTTATATGCAGACCTATCATAGGTCTAAAAAACATGCATAGGCCTACTGTACATACATACACGCACACACACACACACACACACACACGTCACTCACACACACACACACACACACATACACACACACACAGGCACGCAAGCACCCACCCACACACACAGGCACGCACACTCACACACACCTATGTTTACAGTCTATGGTATCAATGTATGCTTGTATGTCTATGTATGTGTGAATGTATGTACACTTTGTTAACATTAATGTATAAATATTTATGATACAATAATAGTTGGACACAGATTTTCTGCCTACATGGAAAAAGTGTGTTACTCTTTTTTTTTTTTAAATTTGGTTTAACACATACCCAACTAGAATTGGATACTAGGGTATCACAATTTATCTATAAATCAGTATCTGATGTTAGGTTGACATTGAGTCTGATTTAAAAAGGTTCTTCTTTTGTTTTAATACTAGGTGACAGAAGCTATCGCATGTGCTTTCTTTCTAACAGGAAATGGTTTGAAGGAAATGGTTCGAGAACTTGCACTCGTAGTGTGAAAAAATAAATATAGCCTATACGTAATATAAATAAATACGTATCAAATTTAATTTTAACCTGATCATCATAACATTTTTTAAAACGTTTGTGCAAACAATGTAGCTGTTATCTAAGGGGAAATATAAGGAGGCAAATTACTTCCGTATGCACATGAACTGAGGGTCTTGTGGTTTTGTCTCTTGATGCTTGGTGTTTAAAACAGTTCTACCACATTGTTAGTGGCATAAACAAGTAGTGACAATGAAAGCAGACATGTGGATTTTTCTCTTAGCAATGTGCTTCACACGTGTGTCTTCAAATGGTGAGTTCTTTGTGAAATTAGAGAATTGCATTAATTAGATTAATAGGTTCATTAATGATATGTCTCATTTTATGCATAAAAGTTTGATCTATTGTACTTTTTTCTGTCAATTTAATTCCGGGGTGTCCAAAGTGCGGCCCGAGGGCCATTTGCGGCCCTTGAGGGGATTTTTTGCGGCCCGTGACTTCAAATGAAGAATCAGAAGATTTTGAGGCCTTGATTAAGATTGGCACATTATCTTATTTTTCTTTTTCATGTTAACGTTAAGGGCTGAACAATATTCCTAAAATAGAAAATGTTCAGTGACATGTATGTTGTTGTTTTTTTTTAAATCTACAGCTTTTACTATTTTCCACATTTTTTTGTAAACTATGAAAAGAAAACCTACGCAAAGCGGACTGTTGTTTAACCATTTAATGACCTGAGCTAAATGCAGAAAGCTTTAAAAAAAAAAAAATGAACCACATTACAGGCTTGATTCTGAGAAAAAAACAAATAAAGTAGAACGAAGAAATCAAAATATTTGATTTCCTTTTATTAAAGGGTTTCTTTAGCGAGCCTTTTGATTCTGATCTACAAAGCCTTACTATTTTTTCAACTATATTTTAAAAAACAAAACCTGTGGCCCGCGAGCGATTCTAACACGACAATTTTGGCCCGCAAGAAAAAAAGTTTGGACACCACTGATTTAATTAGACACTGAAGTTGTGTGCTACTACTTTTCCATAATACTGTTTTAGTTTTTAGATTTAAATGATCTCCATCACTTTCTAATTTTAATTACATAATTCAGTTACAATTAAAGAAAAGTGTCCAAACCTTAAAATTCCCTGTATTTCTGTCTTACTTTTAAGATCAGAATTCTTGTGAGCAGTATTCAATGGTTTGTGAAATGCACAAACTCAGTGCTTCACTTGGTTCCTCTGTGCTACTCCCTTGCAACTTGAGAACAAGTAACATCACCCAGGTTTCATGGGCCCAATCTGCTGAGCAGGAACTTGTCCTCCTCACATCTGACGGTCGTATTCAGTTCTTGGAACCCAAAAATGGCCGGGTGAAAGCATTTCCAAACCAGGGCTCTGAGGGGAACTACTCCATCCGCATAGATGAGCTTAACGAATCAGACCTGAGGTGTTATCTTTGTACGTGGGAACAGGACTGCCTTCAGGTGCATTTGGTTGCTGTAAAAGGTAAAAGTATTTCTGTTTTAAAGATGTTCTAAAAATTATATGCGGCAACATGTGACCTCTTCCTTTCCATGGTCACAAACTTTGTAGGCCAGACACATGAGAGCGGACAAGTAAATGAGTTAGAGTTTCCTGTGACAGCAGTGTTTGTTAAACCACAACTTTCCGTGCAGGTACACTGAGTACGGACATCAAACTTCTGATTTGCGCCTGTGTTACTGCGGCTGTTTTCATACTGCTGGGTGTTGGCGGTTACTTCTGCATGAAATGCATATGTAAGTATCTGCAAAGTCTGCCACAATCAGTCTTTGAAGAAAAGCATGCCATGTATCAGTTCATTATCATGGATGGATGGTTGGATGCATGGATGTACACTTTACAATAAACACAATATTTCATATTTACTAGTGTTTATGAATGAGGAACTGACTACTAGTTAACCATTAGTTAATGGGTAGATAGTAACTCCTCATCACATTTAAGAGTAGCTAATGATTACTTAACAGAAAATCAATGCTAGATACACTCACACAACTACACACATTTTGCAAATAGTTACAAGGGAAGGAATGAGAACTAACTGCTAGTAAACCATTTGTTAATAGGTAGATAGTGAGTAACTTCTCATCCGATTCTGTAGAGTAGCTAATAATAGTTACTCAGTACTGAATCATAGTTACTCAGTACTGAATCATTACTTACCCAGTTTGTTTTGGTACCAGTTTTCAATGTCTTTCAACAGTGAATATATTATTTATATCAAAATACTCACAGAATAACAGGTTACATGCTAACAATAAGTTGTTTACTTAAAAAATAAACAAAAAAAACAATGGAAACCAAGGGGCTATGTCAACTTGTTTTTATCATGGAACTATTTTAATATACACAATGTTTGTTGGTCATTTTGTCCTTTACACCGCATCATCCTATCAGTTATAGGAAGACATCTGATCAATCAATCAATCAATCAATAAATTAATCAATCAATCAATCTTTATTTGTATAGCACCAATTTATAACAAATGTTATCTCAACACACTTTGAAAAAGACATTACTCATTGTTTTACTTACCTACCTTACTTATTGTCATATTATCAAAATGACAAAGACCCAAGATTAATCCATAATGAGCACAGCATTTAGTATAGCTACAGTGGCAAGGAAAAACTTCCTTTAAGAGGCAGAAACCTTGAGCGAAACTAGACTCATGTTGATCTGCCGAAACTGTGATGGGTTTGAAAAGTGGGATAAAAGTGGGATAAAGGGAGATCCAGGAAGAAGGATAGAGAAAAACAAAGCAACAGCAAAGTGGCAGGCGATCCCCCAACGACTTACGCAGCCTAATAACAAAGAATTCCAGAAATCCAACCTGGAGGTAACAAATACATGAACTACTATTTAGTGAAAATAGGCTGTCCTTTAAATGTGTTTTATGTGAGAGTTAAAGGACATCTTGATCAAATAGAACTCCTAGATTCCAGATACATAACTGATTAGTGTCATCAGGCTTCATTGATAAATTTAGTTGAGTATCATCTGCGTAATGAGAAACATTTATGGAGTGTTACCTCATAATGTTACCCAGAGGAAGCATATATAATGTAAAGAGAATTGGTCCAAGCACTGAACCTTGTTGCACTCCATGGCTAACTTTGGTGTGCATAGAGGACTCATCATTAACATGTACAAACTGAGATTGATCTGATAAATAGGATTCAAACCAACTTAAAGCAGTCCCTGTAATGCAAAGTAATTGTTCTAGTCTCTGTAATAGGATTTGATGGTCAATCGTGTCAAATGCAGCCCTAAGATCTAACAGGACAAGCATGCTAGGTTGACAAGGTGTAAGTAAGTTGTAATAACTTTACCGTTGCAGTCTCAGTGCTACAGTATGTTGGACTCGAAATCCTGACTGAAAATCCTCAAATAAACTGTTGCCATGGAGAAAGTCACATAACTGATGGGCCATCACTTTCTCCATGATCTTTGAGATAAAGGGAAGGTTAGATATAGGTCTATAGTTAGGTTCCTCAAGAGTAGGCTTTTTAAGAAATGTTTTAATTACAGCTACTAAATTATTAAATGACTGTAGCTGTGACTGATGCATTGGAAACCTGTAAACAAACAAACAAACAAACAAGACATTTTATCATCACTACTAAGAGGGTAACCTACATTTCCATCAAGATATGATGATGACTGGTCTGACTTTAATCTTCTTAAAAAAATGCAATTTCCTTAAATTTCTGTTATGTACTTTGGAAGATAAATTGTATTGTAATTTAATTGTCTAAGCCACAGCCACCGCAATGTATCTAACCACAGTAGCAAAACATTTCATAAACAGATGCTAGCATGCTAAAGCTAAGATCTACAATGCCTGAACAAGTAACAGCTATCAAATAGTCCAGTTTGCATGATAGCCTTAAGGTATACATTTTTAGCACTTACTGCAGTAGGAAGCCTTGAGTTTAATTTCCCTGTCCTACCACGCTCTGCAGGTACCGGACACTGGCATGGCCACCTTTTACTTTCGGAGGGGAGTGGAGGACTTCTTCTGTGAGGTGTATTGACAGTTGGCAAATAAGTTGCACTTCCACCACCTAGTGGTATGGAGTGTGGTTCAGAGTATCAACTGTTACTAGGGAACTAATGAGAAACTAACTAGACATTAACTAAACTAACTTTAGTTAATGTGTAGATAGTGAGTAACTACTCATCACATTATAAAGTAGTTAATGATAACTTAATGTGTACCATAAGTCTATGCGAGACTGAATTCTTATTAATTGTTCAGGCATATTAGCTCT